>NC_134488.1:71116334-71416334 GCF_040206685.1 Ascaphus truei | reverse complement strand
ATACAATAGCTATCTTAAAAAAAAAAGGACATCTTTTTAGAAAGGAAAGGTATACAGGGATATACCTAATAAGTATAAGTATACATGGGAAGGTACAATTATATTAGCTAAAAAGCAAAAGAGAAGACAGAGTTCAGTATAATCCAAAAAAATTACTCTGGATAATTCAATGATGATATATGAACCTTTTAAGTAGAGATAAAATCTAAAGGATAATAAAAATATATTAAATATATAGATAAAAGGACAAGGGGACACATTTAAATTGTTATGTGTTAGAACCATTATGTTGAGTTAAAACTATAAATAATTAAAATATATTTAGACTACTTATATATTGAAATAGTTTTTAAAAGAATTAAAAAAGGTAAAATTAGGGATAATTTAAGGCCATGTAATACAGTAATGGCAAAACTCTATATATAAAATTTAAAAAAATGTATATTCAATATAAAAAATCTGAAAAATGTCAGAGGTTGCTTTTAGGATCATTGAAATATCATGCGAGAAAGGCATTAATATCGAAGTGCATATTCAGTGGACTTTACAGTCACATTATGTGACTAAACATAGCCCTCACTAAAATAACTGACGACCTCCATGCTGCCAAAGACAGAGGTCATTACACTCTGCTCATATTACTCGACCTCTCTGCAGCATTTGACACCATGGACCACCCTCTTCTCCTTCACATTCTCCATACTCTTGGTATTCGGAACAAAGCTCTATCCTGGATCTCATCCTACCTCTCCCATCGTACTTTGTGTCTCTTCTGCTAACACCTCCTCCTCCTCTATTGGTCTCTCTGTGGGGGTACCCCAGGGCTCTGTCCTGGGACCTCTTCTCTTTTCTCTGTACACACTCTCTCTAGGTGACCTAATAACATCTTTTGGGTTTAAATATCACCTCTATGCTGACGACACACACATGTACTTTTCAACACCCGATCTTACACCTGCTGTACAAACCAAAGTTTCTGAATGTCTCTCTGCTATATCATCCTGGATGGCCCTCCGCCACATTAAACTCAACGTGGCTAAAACAGAGCTCCTCTTACTTCCTCCCAAACCTGGCCCTACTACCTCCTTCCACATTACTGTTGGAACTACGATCATTCACACAGTAGCCCAAACATGCTGCCTAGGGGTTACATTTGACTCCTCTCTCACATTTGCCCCTCACATTCAAAACATATCTAAAACCTGTCGCTTTTTCCACCGCAATACAACAAAGATATGCCCTTTACTCTTTTGCTCGACTGCTAAAACTCTGACTCAGGCCCTCATTCTCTCCCGTCTTGATTACTGTAACCTCCTGCTGTCCGTCCTTCCTGCCTCTCACCTGTCTCCCCTACAATCTATCCTAAATGCTGCTGCCAGAATCACTCTACTCGTTCTCGTTATGCACCATCCAGACTCTTGCGTTCTTCTCAAGGATGTCTTCTTTCTACCCCCTTTGTATCTAAAGCCCTCTCCCGCCTTAAACCTTTTTCACTGACTGCCCCACACCTCTGGAATGCCCTTCCCCTCAGTACCCGACTAGCACCCTCTCTATCCACCTTTAAGACCCACCTTAAGACACACTTGCTTAAAGAAGCATATGAATAGCACTGTGGATATTCTGAACACATGATACATAAAGCTTGGCCCCCTGCAGACGCACTTACCAGAACTCCCTCCTACTGCGTCTGTATTTTCTCCCTACCTACCAATTAGACTGTAAGCTCCTCGGGGCAGGGACTCATCTTCCTTAATGTTACTTTTATGTCTAAAGCACTTATTCCCATGATCTGTTATTTATATTATCTGATATTTATTTGATAACAACATGTATTACTACTGTGAAGCGCTAGGTACATTAATGGCGCTATATAAATAAAGACATACAATACAACACCGTCCCACCCCCTCCCCCTGCTCAACAAGGCTGCCAGCACCAACCCACCCCCTCCCCCTGCTCAGCAAGGCTGCCAGCATCATCCCACCCCCTCCCCCTGCTCAGCAAGGCTGCCAGCACCACCCCACTCCCTCCCCCTGCTCAACAAGGCTTCCAGCATCAACCCACCGCTCTCCCTGGTCAATAAGGCTGCCAGCACCATCCCACCCCTTCCGCCTGCTCAACAAGGCTGCCAGCACCGCCCCCCCCTGCTCAACAAGGCTGCCAGCACGTCCCACCCCCTTCCCCTACTCAACAAGGTTACCAGCATGTCCCACCCCTCCCCTTACTCAACAAGGCTGCAAGCACTGTCCCACCCCCTCCCCATGCTCAACAAGGCTGTCAACACTCCACCCTTCCCCTCGCTTAACAACCCAGGGCCCAGGTCAATATGTCAGTATGGTGCTCCGGGAAAGCCTGCCTCTACCACAACCCCTTGCTAGTAAACCATGAGCTATTGGTAAGGGGTGTCCATGACTGATCGTGGCCTTCTCCCCTCCACCGTGGTTTATATTGGTTAGGTGGGGGTTAGGGTAAGGGAATGTAGGGGAAGAGTAGCCCAAGGTTACATACAGTAGTTAGATGACCAGTGGGTGTGCGTCCTGCAGCAGAGGAGTGTCCGACCCACCCACACTGTTTTGCTTGGCGTCAGTATTTGTTGGTTAAGCCCATACCGGTAATGCACGGGGTTTCGGGTCATGGCATTCCTATTGGTTTTGACGTTTCATATGTGTGTGATATCTCTTTGTATGTGTAATATACCACAATTTTATTTATATTAAAAAAATGAATATAATAGAAAGAGAAATAAAAAAAAACTTTGAGGTTTTATTAATGACTGTTTCATTTTGTCACAGATTATATTTTTTAAGGAGGTTGCAGGGCCGCGAGAGGGTGGGACAGCCGGTAGTGGTGGCCCGGTGGCAGCGGGGGGCCCTGTGGCTGAACAAAGCAGTTGCTGGTGGGCCCCGGCTCTCCCTCAACTGTAGCCCTCTTCCTGTAACTCTGTCCCACGCCAGGCCATCTGACGTTAGTGCGTGACGGGCCTCTCTGACGACGGTGCGCCGGAAGTGAGCTTGGCCCAGCTTCCGGCGCGGCACCATGAGTGGGCGGGCAGAGTTGCGCTGAAGTCAGAGAGTCCGGCGCAGGGCAGAGAATGAGGAAGAGGCCTCAGGTGGGGAGAACCGGTGCCCGCTGGCATTTTTTTTTACTGTAACGGTGTTTCCCCTTCCCCTCTCCCCCCCTCACCCCAATCGCAGATAGGGGCCATTACAGGGTGTGTGTGTTGCATACCTGCTGGTAACAAGAGGGCTGAGTCGTCCGCGATGACTTTGGGTCACAGGAACAGGCTTCTGGGGTCCATACCCCACATAATACTTAGCAGTGCAGCGCCTCCATCTGCCGTAGGCTCCAGGAATTTGGAGGCGATCTCCCACGGTAGAACTTGTACCTTTCCCCCCAGTTAGATCACACAGCAGGCTGGAGGTATATTGTAAACAGGAACGGTTTATTACTACAGTCTTTCAGTAACACACAGCTACTCAGCAGTCTTCTGTCGGATACAGTCTCTTTACTCTCAGCTATCACTGGAGATAATCCCTGGACCGTCATTACTGGCCAAGGGCACCTGCAGCCGTCCTAACTCTTCCCCACCTCCGTAGCGGAGGCAGAGGTATAATCACACTCACTCCGCCCTGCAGGGAAGAGCACATGGGAAGGCCCCAATCTCAGGCTCCCAGTCGTGTGACCTGCCTTCCTCAGAGGGAAGGAACGTAACTCTAGTCCTGGGCCCCGGGAAATCTGTCAGCATCACCGGAAGGGTCTAGGGAGCAGTGCTCCTCTGGACTAGACCTAGTACTGCCCCGTAGGCCCCAGCTAGGCCCCATCCCTACTAAGAGTAGTGTTGTAGGGAAGGCCCTAGATAGGGACTTTCCCTCTTAGATACTCCTACTCAAGTCACTGCACCGTCGGAGGGACGCCACGCGGGGGCCTGCGGTCTGGGACCAGGTATTAGGCGAGACACTCCAGCTGGAGCTCGCCTCTCAAGGCGGACCGGGACAAGGTATGAGAGGATTTTGCAGAGCTCGCATCGTGGGACCACGGATGCGGATCTACTAAAAGAAGATCTCCACTATACCCTGGTTGTAGCCATGAAGTTACCCACCGTGCACCATCACCACACAAGCGGGGTAGCGTTACCTGACATTCTGGGTGTGGACTGTTCTAAGGACATTGGGTGTTTAGGTGCTTATGGCCCCTCAGTACTTTGGGGGAACAACACCAGGGTGTTGGGTATTGTGTGGGTTTTGCATTGGACATTGTGATTGTTCCTGTTATTATATGTGCGTGTGTTAGTAAACCGTAGTTATATACCTGTGTGTGTGTGTGTGTGTCACTTATTACTGTTATTGGTTCCTGTGAGGGGTTATCCCGCTAACGCTGGATCACTCATAGGTGGAGGTGCTGTACCAAGAGGATAAAGAGCTCACACCAGGCTCCCAGTGGCGGAGGCTTAGGCCTCCTGTGAGCGAACAAGTTTATCAGCACGCATAGTTCCCTTAGTCATAATGAAAGGGGGCTACATTATTTATCATGGTTATATCAGAATAATTGCGGGTCTTACAGTATACCCCAAATATGGTGTGGCGTTTATATATGTCGGTATCTGTTATTAGTCATAGGGGAAGCTAAATGGGGCATCCATACGTCATGTCTCATTCTCACTGTTTATTGGCTCGCTCTCAAGTGAATTCAGTGACATCATCAGCCTGCAAATAAAGCTTCATGGGATTCTGTCTGCCATTTTATTTTATCCCAGACAGCATGGGTTTTCATTTTCCCACCTGGAAAGGTCCTCATGTGAATGTAGAGGGGGGAGGGGGGAGGACGACGACGACTTTCAAAAGGAACAAGAAAAGCAAATACATTCAATTATGGAACAAGGTTCCTCCTCCTGCAGTGTCAGTAAAGTCATGGATATGAGGGAAAGGAGAACAGTAAACCTCCGTACAAGCAAAATACAAACAATCCCCATGGATTGTGTTGCTGTTATCACTGCTTCCAATTACATCTCAGCAAATTTGACATTCTTACCTCAGGTCTGCATAGCAAATAAAAATGCTAATAACAGAGGTGAGTGATAAGTGTGCATGTTTCCTAAATTTATACCTCAGATTTGAAGCAGAGCTGCTTGTGCTTAAGTGAAACACCTACTAATCATACTTTCCGCAAGGGATCCCCTTGCTGACATTTTAATTATGAAGCCATTCCTCCCTCGTGCTGGCTTTTTTTTTTTTTTTTTTAAATAAAGGGCCTTCCTGTTGCTTTAAATCTAAAATTAATGAAGTCGATATTCTCCTCAGGAGCATATGGATCAAAGACAATGGACAAGAATGATAAGAGAAAATATACTGTACACTGGGACGTTGTTTGACAAGCAAATGACAATAAGTCTGTCAGATACTGAAAGGGGAGAGAGAAAAAAAAACGTTCTCTCAGAGTACAAATAGCAAGCTGAGAATTGTTGATTTGTAAGGAATTTGCAGGGAAATGCAAATTGAATTCAAGCGAGGAGGTTTGTTAAAAAAAAAAAAAGATATCAGTTCACCTTCCTGCTAACAGGTTCTTTTGGTAGCACTCACTTGTGAGAGCAGGGTTTCTATCTTTGAGGGGATTGGTGCTAATTACACCTAACGGAGGAGTCATTGCATGCAAAGGGTTAATTAGAAATTGTTATCTTGTTCGTTTACATCTGCGTTAAGCTCATGGAATCTCTGTAATGGGTATTGCTGACCCGAGGAAGAGAGCAGAACCCTCACAAGCTTGTCTTATAATATCTATTGCCAGCCCAAATAAAAAGGTATCACGTAATACTGAAGTACTCATGCAAATAGTGGAACAAGAAACCGTCAGCGGGTCGGGCGGATATTGAGATCTGGCGCTGAAGGCGTTACTTAGTCCAGAGTGACAATAGCAAACGGGTATACCTCTTGCAAAACCTTATGAAGGCAGCCATCTTAAATGTCACCCACAAAATAATGCTATTATAGTGCAATAAGACAGCACCAGATTTTTTGGAAGTAAACAAATCCCATTGTTTTCTAATGGGACCTTCTGTTTGATAAATTGAATGCTATTTTTGCACCTGTTTTGCATCAAGTGACTCTGACAAACAACCCTATAATGATTTCGTTTTGGAGCACTCCGGTGTTTTTACTTAATAGTTCTGCAATTAAGCTAATAAAACCAGTAGACAGGTATATAGCAAATTTATTTAGAAAATGTCATTTAAAAAAAAAAAAATGAAATTGGGAGTAAGAATGAATGTACTTTTAATAGACCTTTTATAAAATTATGCACGGGAGAGAGATTTCAAATCAATAGGCTTTCTAAAAACGTAGCCTAACAGGCTGTGACAGTTAGTAACTTGGAATGAACCTAAGCAACAAATAAATAAAAGCTCGGACGTCTGTACTTCTCTCATGCATTTTTTTTCACTAAGCTCCCATTTATACTAAGGGCTTTTTTTTTTCCTTTTTTCTTTGCGACATGTAGGTAAGAGATCTTTCTTTTATTTTCATTTGCATCGCAGAAAGATTTAACCTTTATGATTAGTCACCGTGCACCCGAGCAGTGATGGAAATCCCTTCTTCTTCCGCACACAATTCATTTATTGATAGTTTGGGCCCATTAGTTGTATTTACCTGTCAGATCTGAGGACGCTAATGAGTTGTATCCCAAGGACTAATGAGAAGTGTAATAGCTAATGCATCGGAACAGGAGCCTCACCGGCCTCGGAATGCAGAGTTTGCAAGAACTGGCTCTGGCAGCTCCAAATATTTGATTGGCCCAATCCGAAAGACACTTAATTACACAAGAGATCTCCTCAATGTAAATAGATGAAAGGGACACCCTCTTTAACCCTTTCAGTGCTATACGTGTTATTGATTCATGCCGTGAGAGAGGAGCGTATAAATTTGCAATGTTTCCCTGTTTAAGACCGAGCTTGCCGCGTGTAGTTTAGCTCGTGTGGTGCCCTTGTACCCTTCTCAGAATGAGCTGGCTGGCAATAGTAAAGCAAAAATGGGTTAGCACTCAATAATAAATTAGGAATAATCAATAAAATGAAATGTAGACAAACCAATTTTGCAAAGCAGGATAAAATCTGCTCTTTTAATGTGTGACCCTCACAGGGTATAAATTATAATGTATACAATAAACTCAAAAAAATCACATAGGATAATACAGTTTGAACACACATATTCACAAAATGCTATGTTTCTGGGTCCGTGGCCCTTTGATCATGAGCTGACACCCTCACACCTTGTGCCATTCCAACAATGACAAAAGGAACTACAGTAGCAACTTTTCAAACCATGTGCCGTTCTTGCATGGCATGTGACTTTCCGGCGTGCCTTTTGCTGGCGCCCCATCTGGGTTTTTTTTTTAAAGGTGTCGTGAACACAACAGGAACAATTCCTTTTCCCGTTTTGAAAGTAACCTCCTGGCAGCTTCGTGTTAAAAAGAGAAAATGATAGAGAATAATTGACCTGCTACAGCACTGTATCCCATTATCCAGCCAGAAAAACCTTTCGTAAGTATTACTGACTGCACCAGTGTATAGTAATGTCATCTCCTTGTTACTGTGCTTCACACCCCAATAGGCTGCGCTGCAGAATGTGTTGGCACTTTATAAATGAATAATAATTAATACAAATACGATTAGTATTGCAAATTATATCACAAATCATGTTAACAGGCTATGTATTAAGACATACAAATGTCCTTTTTGCTAGAGAGGCATTTTAAACCTTAATTAATCCTTTTTCTCTGGCAAATCTTGTTATCGCTATTTTAGAGTTTATAGGTTTTACGCAGAATACGTTAGCACCCCACATATTTAAAAGTACATGCGGTAAGATATGAATTTTTTGGTGGCTTTATAATAATTCCACTTTGGCATTTTGCACATATCTCTAAGCATCAAGATGTGAGGGTCTCTTTTACCTTTATTTTGCGGTTTGATGCATGTCCCCCTCTGGCAGTAAGGGGGTTAATTTTAGCATATCCAAAAGGCAATTGCTGTGCGGGCTAAGGATTTCCGAGCATGGCTTCGCAGACTGGAATATTACTGGCCTACCGTAATTGGACAACAATGGCAGCCAAAAATAAATGGAATGACATTGTGGTCAATACGGAATGGATTTGGCAAATGGCCCCTATAACAGAGCGATCACTGCGTGCATTGATCAGCACATAAGATTGTAACTGCAGACAATTAATCCCTTGTAGTTTGTTGGAAGACAAATACAAATGTTGCCCATGCAGGCAAAGTTAACCCCTTCGCTGCCAAGAGTGCCCAGCAGGACTGTGGATAGAAAGAAGGCCACTTTTAAAATTAAATTCTCTTTTTTTTTTCAAACTCAAGTTGGAGTGAACATTTGTAAAGAAGCCAAATAATGGTACGCTGGGTTTATAGAACAAAAAGTAGTGGTACGCCGTAGCATCTACCACTGCACTGTGTCTCTCAAAGCTTAAAACAATGGGGGCTTATTATATTTCTGCCGAAGTCATTGGAGAATGTCGTCCTAAAACGTCCCAATCGGACACTTCTGGTAGATATAGAATGAGCCCCTAATTCAATGGCGGTGCTGTGACTTCAACTTCTATATCCAATCAAAAATCTGGGTAAAATGACCACGACAGCCTATATAAGCACTCTACATTTGAACAATTAGGGGGGATTCCCAGACTCCAGATAAGGGTTTATTTCTGAGAGAGCGCCATCCGTGTTGACTGCTACTAAGTCAATGGCAGTTAACGCCGGATCAAGCTCCAATACCGCTTATCAGAGCTCCACAAACCCGAAGTTAGATCACTCTCAATTTTATAACAATTCATCGACATCCTCAAATGTATAAAACCTATCTTTTTTTGGTGGGGGGAGGGAAGCATTTTGTTGCTACATTTGACATACGTTTTTAGCCAGAGAGGTTTATGCCACCTGAAACCGTTATTATATTCATAATGAATATATCTTTTTAATCTAACATTGAATGCAGTGCTGCACATAGAATATGGCAGGTGCAATTAGTCCCTGCCCTATAGAGGTTACAATCTAATTTTGATGCCTGAGGCACAGGGAGATTGAGTGACTTGCCCAAAGTCACAAGGAGCTAACACTTAAACCAGGCTCCCTTGCTTCAAAGTCAATGTCATTGTTTTCTGAGTTAGTACGGGGCCACGGTATAGTGGAAGTTTGTTTGATTTACCCAGGGCCGACTTAATGTCGGCGTCATTAACCAGTCCCGCGCTTACAGAGGCCCCACGCTCCCCGACCAAACATCAGCAATCACAGTTTAATGTTGTGTTGGTTAAATTAACCATCACATTTAAATTGTGATTGCCGGGTCCAGAGTAGAGCGCAGGGCCTCTAAGTGCCAGCATCTCCCCCTGCTACCATGTGATGATGCGTCACCATGAAAATGCAACGTCACATGATGCCACGTTACCATGACATTGAAATGTCATGACGCGAGGTCAGGCAAGAGGTGAATCTTGGCAGCAAGAGGGGATTCTGGCCCGGAAGAGGTTAGAGGGCCCAACAAACTCCCTCTGCACCGGGCCCTGCGAAACTCCCAGCCAGACCTGGATTTACCCTCTGTGCAGCCACCGTGTGCATGAATTGCATTACACTGGAGCACAAGAGAGGAATAATCCTTTGAGAACTCCATGACATTGAAGCAACATCATATTACGTGGCACCTTGGGAACCTTATGACATGCCCCAACGTCATTGACAGTTTGTTCGTTTCTAGGGGACATTGTGACCTCCTTTACCGTTCCTGACGCCTGGAAAGATCACGGTCATGTGATACCTACACTAGTAAACACATGCCCTGGAAGTCAAAGAAATTCTGCGGGACAGCGTGCTGAAACCTTTCCGGCAACCAGAAGGTTAAATCCTTTATTCAAACTCCTCATGCTAAATTGGACAGATGCTTTAAACACTTTCGTAGGTGTAAAACTCAAATTAGTGCGTGTGAATGTAAGTACAGTAATGTGACTAATTCATAGATAATGTGATAATTCAAATAGGAGGGAGGAGTAGTCTTGTGGTTAATGGCTGGTCTTTGAAGTTGGAGGCACACCGCTCGCTGCCTGTATGTGACCTTTTGCGATCATTAAGTATGTACCGGGCCTCTATGTACAGTGAAACACACACATATACAGCCACCACAATTAGTCAAACATAGAATATATTATATTACTGCATATGATACCAGTATTACCACTAAATCCTATGGAAAGCAATATCAAATTTTGGGGAATATGTAACAAGATGGCACAGTTTGCTTCTTGGTGCAATGTATGTTTGAATGGGAGTCAAATGTATGAAACCTGCTATTTGAGCTTCTTACACATGATGCTGGTCTCTTGATCACAGGGGTTACAATCATCACCACACCTGTGGATTAGATAAGTATACAGAAAAGGAAAACTGTTGCAGATGCAAACTGTGATATATTCTATATATAATATTCTAAGTACTCCCTATAATTCTTCCTCTTGCTGCTCCTGTAATTGTCCCTATGTTTTCCCCCTCTATCTGCTCCTATAACCACTCCCTATAACACTTCCCCTAACATGTCCTATAACTGCTCCCTATAACTCCTCCCCTAACTGCTCCTATAACTGCTCCCTGGGGTAAAATAACAAAGGAGGGAGAAGGAGTAGGTAGTGTGATACCTTTTATTCGACCAACAAATAGTTGATATGTTACAAGCTTTCAAACCTCTCAAGGTTCTTAATCAGGTATAACTACTCCCCTAACCGCTCCCCTAACCGCTCACCTAACCACTCCCATAACCGCTCCCCAAACCGCTTCCATAACAGCTCCCCTAAACGCTCCGATAACCACTCCCCTAATCACTCCTCTAACCGCTTCCATAACAATGATCCCTGTGTGGCGGGAGGACCATATGTAATTAGCAGCATCAGATCCCCCATGTCCCAATATTACAGGAACTAACTTGGATTAACCTGTGGAACTACTAATTCAACCAAGGAGTTACTCATCTAATTACGTATACTAACTTCTTATACCTATCTTGCTTTGACTTAACAATTCTTTTTTTAAACCATTATTTATAGTACTATAAAAAAAATCATATATACTATTTTTTAGCCCTTAATATATATTTTTTTGCATCTAGATAATATACTCCTATAGTGGGTATTGACATGCTGTTCTATTGCTCCTAAATATAATCTAACTTCTTCCAATCTTGAATTGATCCCAACCAAATCCATCACTGGCACTGATAAAACCCCTAGGAAATCTCCTTGCTCCACTCAATACCCCTGTCTTAAGATGTCCCGAACAGTCCATCCTTCTTCTGGGAGGAAAATAATCCGATTATTTATGCCCTCTTATGTCCCATCTCCCCCCGGACTGCATTACAAGGAAACAAATGTGAAGGTGTTTCTGCGGAAAGAGGGTCAGACGTAATAAATGCAAAAAAATGGGACATCTGAGAAAGCCCTAGAGGGACCAAGACTTCAATTACAAGAATTGGTACCCAGTCTAAGACAGCACTTACTGTTGTTATTTTTTATTTTAATTAATAGCCACAGCTGGAGGGAACCCTTTCTGCGCGGTCTTTTTTCACTCTTTGGGCAGATTTCACCCTGAGAGATAAATAGATCACGGAGCAGGTACATTTCTATCCTCAGTACTAATCATTAGAGCTATTGGATATATAGTTACAGTGGAATTACCGGAGTGAAAAATGGCAAGCACTAAAAGTTAATGTAATATATAGATCAGAGCTAATTCCAGCAACATAACGATGTGTGTTGAACACCAGGTACCATCGCGTTTTTTCTCTCCCCGTTCTGCTTCTTGTTAACCCGCTTTAGGCTTCAAGCCGTAGAGAAGCGATTTGTGAACAGTGTCTGAACCCCCGTGTTCAGTATACTGTGAAATGGGATCACACAAGGGTTCTCAACTCCAGTAGTTCTCCAGACCCCCCCCCCCCCAACAGGTCAGGGGTTAATGATATCCTTGCTTCAGCCCAGGTGGCTCAGTAAGTCTCTGCTTCAGAGCAGGGCTGAAGCAGGGATAAAAGAGTAGTGGCATTCCCTTGACGTGTTGGTGCACTACTTATAGATACCTGCCCGGGCTCCAGCCACGAGTGCCGCTATACAACTGAAGTGGATCCGCCTAATCCGATGAGACGTCCTCCTACGCGTGGGGTGAATTCCAGCATGGATAATATCACCATGCGCCGTACCGTCTGTACCTTGAAGAGAATCCGTCTGCAGCCGGTAGGCCGCAGTCACTGCTTGGCATTGCCTCCGTGAAGATAGTCTCTATATAACTGAGGGGTCTGACCCCAGACCCAGGAATCAGGCTGCGCGACACTGAGTGTCCCTTTAACTTAACCCAAACAGCTAAAGCGGCAGAACCACTCACATAGGGCCTGTCCCTGAAGCAACCACAAACTGGGGGAAGGGTATCAGTTATCTGGGGCCTCTGGGGGGTAACTAGGCCTAGTGCCAGGGGCTACTGCTCCCTGCACACACACCCTAACTCACCCACCTCCCAGCTCCAACTGACGTTCCTCTAAACCCGCGAAAATTATCTCTCTGCCCTTCTCCCGTGACTCCTGGCCTCTCATTGGCCCTTCTGGGGCACCTGGTGTCTTCCTCCCTATGCCCCATGGGAATTGTAGTCCCGTGGAGGCCTTTATACCATTGGGGCCGCGTGCGCGTTCCCACTGCGCATGCGCGACATTGTAATGGCTGCCGCAACTACCGAGCTTCTTCTGCGCTTGCGCAATCACTGCACATGTGTGCGCAGACACAATGGCGGCCCCCGCTAGCCGGGTGTGCCGCAGAGCCTCCCGAGGCTCGGAACACTCCCTGCTCCGGCCCCCACCTTTGCCGTGTGCCGGCGGGTCCTTTGCGGCTTGCGGCGGCACCCACGACCGCTTTCCGCGCAAGGTGTGGAGTCTCTGGCACATCAAGGGGACAGGGCTATACACTCCCCCTGGTAAAATCCCAACGCCCTCGCTTGGATAGCAAACATAACAGAGAATTATATAATAAAAATGCATTGCAAAAGATATACAACAAATCACATGCATTTTTCCAATGGTACCCAACATCATCACGTTGATACCCGAGGCCAGCTGAGTCTCATAGTGGGGTACCCCTAACTGATTGAGTGATTGACTCCTGGGAGTCTTTTGGAGCTCATGATCGGGTGCTACAGTCTCTAATCCCAAACCATCTCCTCCCCCTGGTAGAAGGAATAGTAAGGAGTCTTGGTGCCAGACATTTACCCAGCCATCCGCGGCATGGATGAGGTAGGCCAGGAGGTCTTGCTCTTTTCCTCGGTCCACCACATGGTGAATGAAGCGCTCCATTGTGCGCATGAAGGAGGCAATAATTACCAGAGCGGTCACAGCACAGTCTTTGTTCGCTCCAGCAATCTCTTTAGCGCTGACGTCTTCTGGGGACATCACAATGTCCACGTGCTTTTCCATGTCTTGCAACAAAAAAACTTGAAGGTTCTTCCTGTAGGAGTAAGCACCGTGCATGGCCGCTGGAGAGGATACCTTGATGGGGTCAAATATGCTCTCTGGTCTGCCGAGATCTGCTAGGGGAGACACCTCCACCAGGACGCGATGACGGGGTAAGCCCATCGCCCGGGTGACCATACCTTTAGAGCCACCATGCTCCGCGATCACCGGGGAGCTCACACCCGACACCCCTGGGGCAGTCAACTCACCCCTGTTGTCGCTGGCAGGTACTGATCCCAAGCCTGGGACCGATGGTACCATCGTTGTAGGCCGGACCGGCCACAGTAGAGCACACGGGCCCACAGCAGAGTCCGCAGTATATGAGGCAATCAGCCCGTTGTCCTCAGCTTCACTTGAGTGGTCCGCCGGCAGGCGCATCACCACGGCTGATTGGCTACTGTGGTCAGTAGAAGAGAATGGGGGTAGGGACGCCTTACCCTTCGTTGGTTGAAACATCGGTGGTTCCGTCATAGGAACCGACTCTGGAACCGATTCTGGAGTTGAGTCTGGAACCGCTGTTAGGGCGCACGGGCCCTCCAAAACCTCCGCTCTTGAGGTAGGTAGCTTAGCAGCATGGACCGGTTCAGTAGAGAGGTTCGTCGCATCTTTCTCTGCGGGTTCTGTAGGCCGCAGTAGCATGGGCGCCAGGAACTGTGCCCCGCAGCAGGCACACTTGGGTCCCCAGCTCAATTCGCCATGTGAAAAGTCACACTTGGGGCATAGGTCTCTGACGTACCTTTTTCCTTCCAATCTCACTGTCTGAACCCCTCCTGGTAGCTGATAGAGCTCAAAATTCATACCACCAGAGAGTTTAAGGTCTTTCTGTAAGCACGGGCACAAAACAAACGTTACACACAGTCCTTCCGCTGGCCAAACACCATATAACAGAGGATGTGGTTCACGGCATCCTGTACTTTCCTCAGTGGAGACAGCAGTTACTGATTGAAGCTCACTGTTCGTGCTCCACCTGGTGGAATTTAAAGGAGGGGCGGCACACTCTTTCAAGGGGTGTTTCTGGCTCTGTACTGAGTCACTCACATTGCGGGGGTGGAGCTCTGGTTTTCCCGCCAGTCCCGGACAGATTTTTGCAACACAATTGAGTGCCAGCTGGTAGTCAGCAGCACATGCTCTCTTCTGCTTTGGCGGGACACACCATTTTATTGAGACACTGTAGACTAAAGGGTAACCCTCAGACGGGCCCCCTGACATAAACAGTGTGGACTGTGCCTCTGACAGGCATATATCCTCAGTGAAGGTTACCACGAAAAGTATCCTTTTCCACGTGGACGTGGGGTCTTGTTTTTCACCAATAACACATGCGAAGGACCACCCAGGAAGTTTACGCATATGAGCCCGGACCTCCGTGACGGGTATAAGTGCGGGAAGGCCTCCTACGGCCACCACACGGTGGGGGGCAAAATTTTGCATCAAGCTCCAGTAAAGGACCTCCCGCCTTGACGGTACAACCATGGTGAAAAATTAAATTGGACAATTTGAATGAAAAATAGGACAGGGCACCCCAGGTCTGAGATCTCAGAAGCGCCTCCAAATGTAACGCCTTCCCCCCCCCCCAATCGCAGATAAGGACCATGTGGGGAAATCTACACTTGTGTTACCGGGTGTGGTGCGTTACCTGATAGGCTCACAGAAGACCTGAACCTCCGCCACTGGGAGCCTGGGGTTACCGGATCATTTGAACACAGCACCTCCACCTGTAAGGGTTTCCACCTGAGTGGGATGGTCCTCTTACAGGAACCACAATAATAAGACACGCACACAGTGTATGCTAACAACTGTTTTACTATTGCTTCTACTACTAATCTCGGTACCATGTACCACACAGAATAAGGCATATAATCACATACATAGCAGTGCCAACGTTTATATTCCCCAAAGTACCTGGGAGCTAAACACCAACTCCTTAATATCCCTTATGTCCAAACCCACCCACGTGTGTTGGAGATAGCGCTATCCCTTGACGTGTTGGTGCACTACTTATAGATACCTGCCCGGGCTCCAGCCACGGGTGCCGCTATACAACTGAAGTGGATCCGCCTGATCCGATGAGATGTCCTCCTATGCGCGGGGTGAATTCCAGCGTGGATAATATCACCATGCGCCGTATCATCTGTACCTTGAAGAGGATCCGTCTGCAGCCGGCAGGCCGCAGTCACTGCTTAGCGTGGCCTCCATGAAGATAGTCTCTATATAACTGAGGGGTCTGACCCCAGACCCAGGAATCAGGCTGCGCGACACTGAGTGTCCCTTTAACTTAACCCAAACAGCTAAAGGGGCAGAAACACTCACATAGGGACTGTCCCTGAAGCAACCACAAACTGGGGCAAGGGTATCAGTTATCTGGGGCCTCTGGGGGGTAACTAGGCCTAGTGCCAGGGGCTACTGCTCCCTGCACACACACCTTAACTCACCCACCTCCCAGCTCCAACTGACGTTCCTCTAAACCCGCGAAAAGTATCTCTCTGCCCTTCTCCCGGGACTCCTGGCCTCTCATTGGCCGTTCTGGGGCACCTGGTGTCTTCCTCCCTAAGCCCTATGGGAATTGTAGTCCTCTATACCATTGGGGCCGCGTGCGCATTCCCACTGCGCATACGCGACATTGTAATGGCCGCCACAACTCCCGAGCTTCTTCTGCACATGTGCGATAACTGCACATGCGTGCGCAGACACAATGGCGGCCCCCGCTAGCCGGGTGCGCCGCAGAGCTTCCCGAGGCTCGGAACGCTCACTGCTCCGGCCCCCTCCTTTGCCGTGTGCCGGCGGGTCCCTCGCGGCTTGTGGCGGCACCCGCGACCGCTCACCGTGCAAGGAGGGGGTCTCTGGCACATCAAGGGGACCGGGGCTACACATGTATATCTTTATTCATATAGCAAACTTAGGAAAAGGAGTCCCTGTTCCGAAGACTCATATCCCATATGCCCTCGTACCATCTGCCCGTATCCCATCACACTTCAACCGCAGGCCCCTCTTGTAACGAGGGGGTTAAACATGTCAGCAATGTGTTGCACTGGTGAATGCTGCCGTGAACTGTGATAAGTGGAACTGCCACTTACTCACGTGTTAATTAAAACCCTCCTGTCCGCAGTCTCCAGACACAACTTGCAGTGTAATCTCTAGCCTCTGGTGCATCATTGTATCTGTTTTAAAAGGAATCCTTTGTAATGATAGTGGAACTTAATTAGTTCCTCTGCCAGTGTTGTAAAACATAGTGATAAATGAGCAAACGGGTCCACGGATCATTATTCTTATAGAGATGAGCTTATTAACTGATTATGAATCATTAACAAAGACTACATGGGACGGTCTGATCTAATTCAACAATGTCTTGTCCTGATGCTTTAACATCCATTCCTATAGTGTGTAGATTGTATCCTCTGACGTCTTTAGGTAACCTAATTTCAGAAGTTTCTTGTTATGAATGAATACAGTAAACAAAGAAGCCCCAATACACACAGACAGTTCCAGAAATGCATAAAGCCAATTGTGTGTTTAAACCGGTCCAACCTACAAAGCTTGTTCAAATCATCAAAACAATGTTTTATTTCAAATAAAGGATCGCAGTCACAGTTTTTCAGAAGCTGCTTGTTCAGTCCCCAATATATTTTTGGCTCACATACTGTAATGTTATTCTTGATAAGACTTCCACAAATACAGCTGTAGCAGATGTTACTGTACTCATTAACATAATGCCATGCGTTAATGCCACCCCAATATTCATCGCTACCAATAACGCAGCTCCAGTAAAGACTATAGGAACGTCTGTGCTATCTCTTTAACGCATGCAATATTCTCTGTGTTATTTCTTGCGTTAACAGAGGTAATAACTCCTGACACATCTGCATGGCAGCTTTATATGTGCAATACTTTCAAAATGATGAGCTCAAGCCCCGGTGAGCTTAATATAAAAATAAATGATATATATGTAACACTTCTTCCCCCGACTAATAAAAGAGGGCCACACCAAAGTGTATTAGTTATGTGCAGGTGGCACTCAGGGTCTCTTATTTAACAGGGTGCTGTCATTCAGGCATGGCTGGGATGGTAAGCAGATGGAAGAAATGATAGAGGGCACCAGGAACTTTTCTTTTACTTTATTTACATAGACGGTCAAACAAACTTATTCTCTGGGTGCACATGCAGCATCCCCAAAGAGTCACATGACTTTCACCTTGTTGTCACTATATATGGCAATCCCTTGCCTAGCTGACAGCTGTTCCCACATTCACCGGGACCCATTGGCAGGGTGCCCTCTTGCTTGATGATCCATACCCTATCACCTTAACAGAGCTCATTGGATTCTCACCCATGGAGTGCAGGGGTATCTGGGAACCTCACATTCTTGCAGCTCTAGGTTGACACCCCAGTGCCCTTTCTAGGGAGCCTCCTATGGAGTACCTTGCCATCCCCTCTTGTGGGTAGGACACGCCTCAGGGTCCTATAGAAAGGCCCTATTCTTTAGAAGTTACACCTGCCTAACTGGAAAATAACAATGGTGATCCTACTACTACACACATAGTTTCACACCAACAGGACTCACACCATATACAGTAAGATCCCCCATCTTAGTCTCCTCTTAGGATCAGAACCTAGAATGTTCTACCCTCAATATTTATATCTAGTAGGGACATCACTAGTCACCATGCCTACAGGGGAGTGGCTTGGATATTACCCAGGCATCCTAGGCCAGCTGACAGACTAGACACCTTCTAGAAAGTGGGCAATGCTATGTTTCTGCCTAATAACCCTGTACCATGTTATGGTAGGTTGTTACACTGAAGCTACCCATGCAATTAACCCTCTAGGGCCTAATAATACTTATATGTAATGGGTTAATAGCATAGGGTGCTACATATATATGTACATCACCACACCAAGAACTCTAGATAGAAGGTACAGCATACTAGGTATCGTGAAGAAAATATGTGTATTATGGTCCAAATATGGCACCAACATTTTGGTCTGCTATGGGACCTTCATCTGATGATACATTTCTTCATACTTTGTGTGGTCTGAAGCTTCTGAATAATCCTCACATTTAGGGTCCAAGTTTCACATCCATACGTGAGCATGGGCATCCATACGTGAGCATGTGCATAGCACACTCGTGGAAAACGTTCCTCTTGAGGAATAGAGTGGAACTTTCCCTTGAAATATGGTCTTGTTTCTTCCAAATGCGCTTCAGCCGATCTTCATTCTCCAATTGATTTAATTCAAAAGGTTCCCATCCAGTGTTACTTAGACATAGTCTTCGACTTCTAGTTCTATTCCATTTATTTCATCTTTGCAGGCTTGACACATTTGTTGAACATCACTTTGGCCTTGCTGAGATATATAAAATCATACCATCAGTACGTTGGCAGAGGAAAATATCTTTATACTGTACATTGTCACTATGCATTAACATAACATAACAGTGCATATACTATACCTGTACATCCTCTATGTTGTTTAGATGTGCTTTACATGCTAATACACTGCCAGCAACTATGCACTGTATCTAAATGCCACACACTAGACCAAACAGATGCATAGTGTCTTGATAAACTGACTCCTAGTATATATTTGTCCCGGCAAAAAAACGGGACAAGTGCCGCACGTGCACAGACACAAACCCCAACTGTCCATGCGCAGATGCGATCCCCAACTGTGCATGTGCGAACGGCAAGCACTGACTGCACATGCGTGAACGGTGAGCGCCAATTGAATGAGCGCTTGCTGGCTGCGCATGCGTGATGAGTGCTTGCTGACCACGTATGAGCATGAGCGATGAGCACTTGCCGGCCACCTATACGCATGCGCGAGTGGCATTTGCCGACCACTTGTGTGCATGCGTGATCGGAGCATGCCGATTGCACATGCACGGCCAGCGCACAGAAAAACCAGGACAGAAGGCAGAAAAGTCGGGATCCAGGACAAATGGTCAAAAAAACGGTCTGTCCCGGCTAAAGCAGGACATCTGGTCACCCTAAGTGTGTGTGTGTGTGTGTGTATTGCTTGAAATGCTATTTAAAATGTAGGAGAGTAAGAGTTGCAGTATTTGAAAGTTTTTAATATAAATCCATGCTTCTATCTTCAGAAAAGAAGTGAAGGTATACATCTGCAAATAAAAGCAGTTGTACTGTGCTCCCCTTGTACAATCAGAGTTTGATCAGTGCGTATAACACTTTAATCAATCACCATCTAGCTCTCCTATATGATTGTGTGGAAGGTAGTCAGAAAGAGGCCGCAGATATTAAAAACAGCAGGGTGGCGGAGTATCAAACAGAATAAAATTATTCTGCATTCGTTCTCATAACAAACAATGAGAGAAGCACTTTCATCAATGTAAGAACCCAATCCACACTCAAATGCTATGAAGTTATTGAAGGAATAAGATTTCTTTCTGCCTCATGCTGAGTTTCAACAGAATTTAGCTTTGCTTGGACTGGGCCGGCCCGAATTTCAAAGGGTATCCAGATGTTTTTATTCTCTAAATTTGTTGTGCAAATAAAAGTCTTGATAGATATATAGATAGATCTTTCTGTACATACATATAATAGCTATACTGTATAAGGTGTGTATATATATATATACATATATATATATTTATTTAATGTGTGTTTGTGTGTATATATATATATATCTCTCTCTCTCTTTGAATACCTTCTGGCTTTAAATTTATTGATAAGCATATCTTTTTCTTTCTCAAATTTGCTTTGACGTGTTGCCATTGCAATGTGATGTCACATGCTGCCGTGACATCATGATGCTGCAACGCTGCCGGAGGAGGGTTCCTAAGGTAAGTCCCCTTAACTTTCTTACAGGGGGCCCCCGCTACCAGGGTGCTGCCTTGTTACCCGCTAAGCCTAAGGCTACGGCCCCAGTCACTCCACGCGCGCTGGTGTTGGAGTGCGTGGCGGCACGTGCACCTTGTGAAGCCGCGATCTGTTGTCTGTGAGGTGAAAGACAAGATCGCGACAGAGGGGGCATGGCGGGGGTGCGGCCATGACGTCACGTGGCTGGTTCGCTCTTATTGGCTGAACCGCCCCCGTGATGTGGCCAGCGCTCCGTCGCCACAAGAAAACTTAAAAATCTTGTCGGCAGAAAATGTGGTTGCACATCGCGATTGCTACATGCGCTTGCAGGCAGCTACTGGGACCAGCCCCATAGAGGGGCGGTTCTTGTTCCTGCAGCGCACGCCGTAGCGAGCGCCGCCGTGACCACTGGGGACCCGGCCTAAGGCTACGCTTATAGTGCCGGAGACAGCGACACGATGTTGTGTCAAAACAAATGCATTGCCGCATCGCGTGTGCTTATAGTAAGCGCGACGCGACGGCTTGGTCGCGATCGCTGGAAATCATCTCAATTTGATTTTCCAGCGACCGTAGCCTGACGTCGCCAGCACTATAAGCGTAGCCTTAGGGGGCGGCCCCAGTCACTTCTATCCCCCCCCAGTCAGGCCGGTCCCAGTTCCTACCTTGTCGCGCACCTTTCCCCAGCGGTGCGTGACAGGTTTTCAGGCAGGCAGGGGAATTTGAAATTAACATCTGTGACGGAGGCGTGGCCACGCCCCCGCCGGCGGTTCAGCCAATACGAGCGAACCAGCCGCGGGACGTCAAGGCCACGCCCCGCAAACCCACAACCACGCCCCTTCCCGTCGCAAACCTTCCCTCTCCCCTCAGACCGCAGGGCAACGCTGTGCACGCGACGCCCCCCCCCCCCCCCGCCGGCCGCGCGTGCCACAGTGCTGACTTGGGACTCAGCCTAAGGCTGGTCCTGTAATCTATCTATCTATCTACTATCTACAGTATCTATGTATCTATCTGACATCTACTTAGTTACCTATTAACTGTATCTACCTATCTATCTATCTATCTATCTATCTATCTATCTATGTATCCATCCTTGCTCTCTCAACAATGTGAAGCTGGAGGCATATTGCAAACCAGTAAGTCTAGTCCTCAAGGGCCACCAACAGGCCAGGTATTAGGGATATCCCTGCTTCAGCACAGGTAGCTTAATTAGTGACTTGATCAATGACTGACCCACCTGTACTGAAGCAGGAATATCCTTAAAACCTGACCTGTTGGTAGTCCTTGAGGCCTGGACTTGGCCACTCCTGTTATAGTGGGTCAACATAAGGATGAGCAGGTTCACAGGTTTGAAATTCTAACTTTGTGAAAAAGTTGTACATTTAAAACTATGTAAAAAATTTTTTTTAAATCCTTGCTTATTTTAATGCTTTAAAAGAACAAAACCAGTGGAATACCAGTGAAACCAAAACATGAAAAAGGTTTGAGAACTAAAACGCCCATGAAAGTGCCCACCCTTGGTAAATGATGACAGAAGGTAGAACAGTATGTAGTACAAACACATCCCCTTCACTCCCAGATGCCAGCGGTGCCCTACAATGCAATGTGCTGCAGCATCCTCTGTCAGCGCCAGGCTAATGATTATGATGGCTAAGAACGGGGTCATTAGGAGATGCCAAGTTTCTCCATGCACATCTGCTGACCTTCTGCTGTGACTGTGCAAATATGCTTCTAATAATGGGCATTTAGTTAGAGCTGCTGGGAACCTCGTGGAATGGATCAGTGCTACCCAGTAGCGCAATCACAGGGCGTGCAAGGGTGCATTTTCACCCCCAACAAGAATGCCATATATTGGAGCAGGGCAGCAGAGGAGGACGGGGCGAGGGGGAGGTCCCCTCTACATGGAGTTGCAGATCAGTTCCTAATGTAATGCTACAACTTAGAAAGGCAGCAGGACCACAAGTCCTAGAATACCTTGAGAATAGGGCCCCTAGAAGGAGGAGGTCACATGGCAGGCACTTCTACCTTCTGTAATTTGTTCCCTCGGAGGAAGGACCTGCACCCACTTCCCCCGCCTCTCTCTCTCTCTGTGCTCACTGCCCCTTTCCTGCACCCACTTACCCCCTCACAAGCACCCAATACCCTCTCTTTCTCTGACCCCTCTCTTGCACCCACTTAACACCTCTCCTGAGCCTTGGCCCTCTCTCTCTGACCACTGCCCATTTCTCTCTGCCCACTTCCCCCTCCCCTGCACCCAGTGCCCCCTCCCCTCACCCACTGCCCTTCTCCCCTTGTTGCGCCTTCCTGAACCACTGCCCTTCTGTCTCTGCCCACTGCCCCCCTCTTCCTCCTCCCCCTCTGTATCTCTCTTGAACTCGCTGCCCCATCTCTCCCCACTGCCCCTTTCTCTGTCTCTCTCCATCCTGCAACCGCCGCCCTCTGTTATTTTATATTTATAAAAACAGACGAGCAGACGAGGATGATGTTTTTAAAGCTGCAGTCCAAGCTGACTTTTTCAAATAAAACCCCCCTTTAATATGTGCATCAATACAATCCACACAATAAGTAATTAGCTAAGTTGCCGATTGATCCGTTCTCCTGTGATCGATCGGTGAAGATTCGGTTCGGGGGATGTTACATTGCAAATGGTTGCTATTGAAACAATGTTACATTATAATACATTAAAAATGTAATTCAAAAAAATGTTAAATGCTACCAGTACTTTCTCATTGTACAGAACTGATTTATTAAAAGAAAAACACACATGTACAGTAGGATATTCCTCTGTCTTCAGCTTTAAGTAACTATCAGAAAATAAAAGGAAACTAGAATAAAAAGTAAAATAGTATTTTATTCTTTTGTGTGCAATAATAAATACATTAATATAGCAGATATGCTGCACATTGATTTATTTATTTACAAAACAAAACTTTGCACCCTCCAATATGAATTTCAGGTTGTGCACATGATGCTACCAATAGGAAGATAATGAATCTCACTCACTCCAGACCTAAGATGCATTTCAGTAGTGATTTCTGGGTAAAAGCCGTTGACGTTTCTCGGGAGGTGTTCCTGAAGCCACCAGTCATCTCACTTCACTGTTAACTCTCGCAGTGCTACAATGGTTTGCGAGCCAATACACATTGTATCATTTGGCTGACAGAATGACCAGCCACTGAATGCATAGCCAATGACCCTGGCAGTGAAGGTGTTAACCCATAGGTTAACTTGCACTATGAATTATGAGTGAGAGTTCTTTTATTTAACAGGGAAATCCCACTAAAGTCCATGAGGGCACCTTATGTTTTATAGGACCAAAGTGAACAAATGACAGTTATATTTAATTGGTTCATTGTAGGTGATTAAAATTAGACCAGTATAAGTATTTTTTTTTAACAAAATACGTAATACAGCAACAACATTATTTGATGTGTTTTTACGATCTTTACTTAATCTCTTTTGTGATACGGCTCTTTGTAAACTGTTGCATAAGCAGTAAAACAGTTAATTCACCGTTGGCGTGTTGTTTTGGTAAACTAGCCACGTTGCCATCACTGGCCCAAAATATAAAGGGAAAGAACGATACATATGAGATTACGTTCACATAGAAACTCATTTTTTACGGGCAACAAATAAGTGATCTATTTGATAACAGGATTATTGAGTCTAGCCATGGAAGCAAATAACATCGATACGTCGCGTAAGAAACTTTTTTGGCCTCCTCCGTAGGATTGTCCTTTTAAGAGGGAGTCGTTCGTTTTTTTAAAGTGTAAATCCCAGCAAAGTGGGAACATTTGTGGGTGTTGCTCGCCCCTCCCGCTCAGCATGTGAAAACCCCTTTAATCTTTTCCTCTTGGCCTGTATTGGGCTGAATGGACTTCACTTTGCAGAAAGTCGGTAAACAAAAATGGCTCAATTTATTGGCTTATTATCATGTTCAATATGAAGAGATAGCCGGTGTTTACAATAACATGACTCTTAGGGGTGTTTTAACAAACTCCTAATTGCATTTGTGCTGCCCGCCTAAAATACCTGTTACAGGGGACACAATGTGACATCATAGGGAGATACCGTTTATTAGTGACCCTGTGGCCATGGTTTTTTTTTTAATGTCTCAAACCGGTACAATAAATTACAATTATCATGGGGACCTTGGCATCCCCAAAGGTCAGTTCAGGTATATTAAAAATAAGAACGCCTGCTTTAATATACAGTACACGTGTTAGGTAACAAGATCTTTATCTGAAATCAGATTGCATTGGCGAAGTCTATGTAAATAATGATTGTTCCAGTAGCCAGCAGCATGTTTCCATGTCTAAACATTCAATGCTTTGCAATACAACACCTTTTAAAATGTATAATATAAACTGTGGTTATATGGTGTATTTATATTGTATGTAGCACCTGTTTTCTCCCTGCCACGGAAGATCTGGCCACTACATGGTTATTGTCCACGGTGCTGTAGCTCACCTGCTGGTTCAGGAGGTCTGAGTGGCTCCACAGTTGTAGTTTTGGAGCAGCAACAGGGCAGGCTTTCTCCATCTCTTTACTGTGCAGCGCCTCCATCCCATGAGTCCTGCTGAGGACAGGCTGGTCCCCACAGGCAATACTCCTCTCCAATAACCACACACTATAGGTGGTCCAACAGCAGGTTTATTGCATAACAGCATGGCACCTCTCCAGCCCTGGAGCAGACCCCAGGGGCTTGAAGCCCTAATAGCCCCTCCCAATCTCCTTGACCCTCTTGTAGGGAAAAGGGTATCACACTGTCCCATAATCATCCACACTCAATTTGGTGGAGCGTCACCTTTTTTACCCAGGGGGAAGGGCTTGTAACCCTGCCCCATAACAGGGCAGGTCTAGGTACTAACAGGCATCACACCATATACATGTGACCCTGTCAGTACCCTCACCAGGTATGACACTAACTGCTGGTTTAGGCCGGCCCCTGGATAAGGCAGCATAGTACCCAAGCAGGCTGCAACTGCAGGCTATGCCCTGCACAGGAGATTAACCCCAACACTGCCTGTTCCTATCAGGACTTATAGTGTTGAGGCCAGTAGAAGGCTATAGCCTTCTATAGCTATAGGGACACTTGGCTACATCTATATATGTATAATATATATATATATAGCCATTTATATATATTTATCAAGAGCAACTAAAGAACCACTCATTGAAACCTTATATACCCTAAACCCCCACCAGATGACAAATAACCATAAAACACTGGCCCTAGTGAAAAAAAAGGGTGTGCAAAATAATAAAAAATCAGCCATGATGACATAGACATGACATCGTCCCTACACCCTGTGGAGTAAAAATAATAAATTATGTAGGGATTATGTCATTATGGCTCATTTGCATTATTTTGCTCTAATAAAAGTGGCCAATAACCTAGTCACAGCTAAGTCCAAGGGTAATTTCTCCTTACTAATTCTCCTGGATCTGGACTCCTAGACTGTTGGTCATCCCTTTCTCCTGCACACTCTCCACTCCAATGTCCTCTACAGTATCTATGACACAGCCCTTTCCTGGTTCAAGTCCTACTGTATGTATCCAACCTCTCTTTTAGTGTTTCCCTCTCTGGTTTCTCCTCCTCTTTTCTCCCTCTTTCTGTTGGGGTTCCACAAGGCTCTGTCCTTGGCCCTCTGCTCTTTTCACTAAATATTTTGGCTTTAAGTATCACTCTATGCCAGTGATTCCCAACCGGGGCTCCACGGAACCCTGGGGCTCCGTGGAGCAGTCCCAGGGGTTCCGCCTGGCCGCCCCAGCGGTTTCCTGGCTCTCCCTGGCTCATCCTCTCCCAGGTTTCCCCGGCTCTTCCACTCTTCCCCCCCCCCCCCGAGCCCGCACACAACCGCGCTCCACCCGGCTCTTCCACTCCCCCACCCCGAGCCCGCACACAGCCGTGCTCTAGCGTGCGTGTGTGTACGCATGCCGCCGCCTACTGCCCGCCCGCAACATGCACGCCGCCGCCTACTGCCCACAACCTGCCCGCCCGCAAGCTGCATGCCGCCGCTTGAGGTGGGGAAGAGAGGGAGATGGGAAGATGGGACATGCAGGGTTGGGGGGGAGTGATGTGACATGCGGTGGGGGGTGATGTGACATGCGGTGGGGGGGGTGATGTGACATGCAGGGGGGTGATGTGACATGCAGGGGGGGTGATGTGACATGCATGGGGGGTGTGATGTGACATGCAGGGGGGGTGATGTGACATGCGGGGGGTGATGTGACATGCAGGGGGGGTGATATGACATGCAGGGGGGGTGATATGACATGCAGGGGGGTGATGTGACATGCAGGGGGGGTGATGTGACATGCGGGGGGGGTGATGTGACATGCAGGGGGGTGATGTGACATGCAGGGGGGGTGATGTGACATGCAGGGGGGGGTGATGTGAGGGACATGCAGGGGGTGTGTGTGATGTGAGGGAGATGCGCGGGGGGGTGATATGAGGGGTGCTGGGGGAGATATGATGATGATGATGATGATTTTACCCATGCGGTCCGATTTGAAAAAATAAATAAAAAAATGTATTGGGGGGGTCTTAAAAATGTATTGGGTGTCTTTTTTTAAAAATGTATTGAGGCGGTGGGGGTCTTTTAAAAATGTATTGGCGGGTGCGGGGTATTTTTATTATGTATTGCGGGGTGGGGTTACATGTATTTAGAGGGGTGGGTTTTTTTGGTATGTATTTTGTGGGGGGGATTGAGTGATAGTGGGGTAATTGACGGAAGGCGGGAGCGAGTGAGAGAAGAGGGGGGGGAATGAGTGCGGAAAAGAGGAAGTAAGAGTGGGACGCAGGTGAGATAATTACATGCGAGGCGAGAGGGCGAGGAGAGTGTGTGAGACAGAGGGGAGAGAAATACATGGGAAGAGGGTGGGAAATAGAGGGGGCTCGTTAGGGGTGAAATTAACCTAAGGCCGCGCTTATAGTGCTGGCGACGCTGACGTCAGGCTGCGGTTGCTAGAAAAATAAAATTGAAGTGACTTCAAGCGATCGCGACAAAGCCGCCGCGCCGTCCTGTCGCTCCAACTATAAGCGCACGCGATGGCGTCAATACATTTGTTTTGACGCGACGTTGTCAGCACTATAAACGCAGCCTAATATGTGTCAGCCAGATAGGGGTTCCCCGAGATTTTTCGAAATACTTCAAGGGTTCCTCCAAACAAAAAAGGTTGGGAATCACTGCTCTATGCTGATGATACCCAAATCTACCTCTCCTCCCCTGACCTCTCCCCCTCTCTTTGTGCGACTGGACCATACTCCACCCTGATGTATACTCCATCCCACAATGAGCAGCCACTTTGCCTTTTGTTTCAACATTGCCCTTATGCCCTCTAGATTGTAAGCTCCCATGAACAGGACCCTCACTATCACTTTGTATCTGTTTGCACATGTTTGTCCTTATTTGTATGACACTCTGTTTATGTCATATACATAACTCTGTACCCCATTGCACCACACTGCGGAATATGTTGGTGCTTTACAAATAAATAATAATATAGCTCAACCCCCTTATAACGCTGTGCTTGGGGTCCATAGAATCACATCCCGTTATAAGCGGATCGCGTTAGAAATAATGTACAATTTTATGCATTGTACAATAAAGTATTTATGATACCAATAATTGTGTTGTAAAGTATTTATAAATACGAAAATTGGGAGCCGCGCTTGCATCGCGTTATGAGCGGATTCGCGTTGTAACGGATTGCGTTGTAACGGGGTTGAGCTGTAATAATAGCCTAGAACATAAAATGTATGTCCAAAAAATATGAACAGTAACTAAATCACAAACAGCATTTTGGGGCGTAAAATGGGCGCACATAAATATCATTTTAAAATGAGCTTGTGTGCGTCTAACCTAAAATCTCTGTCTGCGCCATCAGCGCATAGAATTGGACTACACTAGGCGTACAAATGTGAATAGTATGTACTAAAAGAAATGTTGCTGTGCAGAAAAATGATAACCCTAAAACGCCTGTCTGTATTGTTCAATTAAGGGAACTGCATTGCTATGTATCAACCAAAATATAGGTTACCCAACTGTATTATTTTATAAATATATATAATATATAATAATATTACACTAAACTTTATATTTTAGTATTTAATAATACTAGTTATAAATAAAATATACACATACTTTGTAACTATGTAACTATGTAACTATGTAACTTCTAATTTAATTAATATTTTATCAACCAGGTATTCAACGGAATGCATCAATGATAACTTCAAACAACAAATTGTGTGTCACACTGTCTGTATGAAGCCTTCACACGCACGTACGATGCACATGTTATTCTACCTTTTAGCACTGAAATGTTGGCACACAATTTACAATGTTAAAATAATCTTAATTTAGGTCCCCCTGTGTTTAGGCTGCAAAATTATTGGGGGGAAAACAGCACAAGATTAAACAACCAAACAAATGTCATTGCTTTAAACTAGCTAGTGATTAGAAACCTTATTTACAATCTCATATTTTTAGGACAATGCATTTTGATACATTAAAACAAACAAGGCTGATTAATTTCAAGCAGATGGAAATAGGGCAATGAACAGACATTACACGGATTCAACATGACTAAATATAATTCTCTATTACTCATAATCACACAAACATGAATAGTTATTTGTTTTGCATGAAGTACGCCTGCTTTTAATCTATGTTTTTCTCTGCCTACATATATATGTGTGTATATGTATATTCTTTGTTTTGTAGCTCTTGGGAATACAGCTTCTATTTTTAGGAAAGTGTATTTAAAATATGGTTTGGAGAACCGTATTAATGTGGCTATAAATATACATGATGGGTCAGTGCAGAGAATGTTAAGTTTTACAGAGGAGCATTCACAAAGCTTTATCTAGACAAGGTGGTGTCCTTCATTGGAGGACAATGCTTGGCTGTTACCTCAGCACTTCTGTCAAGTCTAAGTCAGTCATTTGATTTCACTTTTATACATATGCTTAGGTGCTCAGAAAATTACTCTATGTAGAGGAGGGGAGCTGGATGCAGCCAGGAGAGGAGGTCAGTTCCAAGGAGGGCAATCTACACATTTACAGTGTTTGTTTATTTCAGCTCGTTTAACCCCATCCTGACAAGGTTGCTTGAGGGGACATCTTCTAGGCCGGAGTGTTGAAGCTCAGCTCACCTTGGCAGTCTGCAGGTTTATCTACCGATGTGGAAAAGGTTATTGCTTTCTTATTACTTCTTATAAGGCCGCGATTATAGTGGCAGCGATGGCACGCGGTGCGCGAACAGACTTCTTCTCTATGAGGCTGCCAATAGAGAGTCTCGAAGACAAACAATTTTGTTTTTGTCACACGATGGCTGGGTCACGTGCGCGGTTCAGCCAATGAGGGCGAACCACTCACGTGATGTCACGGCCATGCCTCCCCGGTGCCTCGGACCTCAGTGCAGGTAACGCGCGAGCAACAGGCACATGACAAGAATCGCGGCCTAATCCAGAATATCAGTTTCCATAGGATTCAATGGCAGTGATAATGGTGGATATTACTGAATATCCCTCCATAAATCTCCAGCGGGGGCAATTCCCGTTGCTACATCTGTACTTACACAGATGTAGCAGGCCTGATTGCTCTATTATGTGTATGGTCGAATAAATTGGGATATTCTGAGTTATAATGAGATATGCTGTGTTATCTGTTATCTGTATATATTGTGTACACAATGCCTTATAGAGATATTACACGAGACAAATTACTGGGATGTAATATACAGGCGGTCCTCTGTATTACAACACAATGTGTTCTTGAAAATAGCGTTGGATAGTTAACACAAAACAACACAGCGTATTGTACTGTGGCAATAATATATGCAGTACATACAGTAATTATGATGTATAAACATGTATTTATGAAATATAATTATATATAAGCTTGCACTACTGGGCGATTGTTTTAACTTGACCGTCAGCATGGCGTCATGTCGGATATGAGCGTCGGTGAGCATCTGATAAGGTGTTTTGGGTGTCAGAAAACTGCCCTTTGGTATGTATTATAAAGTGTTGGATATGCCGTTCGTTGTAAAGTGAAACGTTGGAAAGCGAGCAAAAACAGAAAGGCCAGCGCAATATACAAAATGTCACAGCATATAGTACAATACTTCAGTGCTTATCTGCTGATGAGTAAGGGTCATTTAGTTAAAACCTTTGGCCAAAAGGTTATAAGCCTGCAGCCACTTCACAGCATGACCAATCTGCAGGTCCTAACACTACCTGGCACAATTCTCATGTACCTCTCTTTTCTGCTGGAGGGGGAAAGCGAGGACCGCCTGGAATACAAAATTAGGGTAAAAGCTATATACTTAAAAGCAAATACTGGGAGAAAGGTATTCCTGACCCATAGAGCTTACAATCTTATTGGTATATTGTAAGACATACAGAGACAGTAGGAATAAGTAGAGCTGGGAAAGGAAGGGTGAGTATGTCTAAATTGTGGTCTCCTGACATTTAAGGCCACTGCATGTGACTCATTCATTCCCTACCTATAAAGTACTATTATTTATAAGCTACGTATCCATTGCGTTGTCTGACCCCAACCTGGTTCATTGCAGGCTGAATATTCTCAGGTAGAGGGGAGGTGGACTCAGGCCGTTGCCCTAGTATATATGTAACCCCTCTTTCCCTCAGACTATAGGGTCTGACGCTGAGGTGGGTGCCTGTGTCCTATGGATCTATGAATATGTATTACAGTGTGCAATACACGTGGCGTGTGGCCGTAACAACTGGATACAACACAACCGTAGTGAATTATAACGGGCTTTATATATGAACGTACACGTTTTTATAACCTGACACTGTGATCCTTAACTGCAGGATCACTTTATACACTATTACAATTATAAATAGTACTGTAACAATATGATCGCTGTGCAAGTGAATTGTAGAGTCTATCACTGTCAGGCCTCCAAGTCCTGGGGGTACTGGCCTATATGTTAGGGGTGCCGGCACAACCGTTGGAGCTCACTAGATAGTGTGCATGCTGCAGGCCTTTGTGTCGCAAAGGAACTTCGGTAGCAGTATGGCTGCAGGAGATGGGTATCCTCTGTGGTCTAGCTCACCCACTCACAACCTGCTGCACAGTCCTGGATAGCTGGGCTTTGGTGCACAGTGGTCTCTTTGTCTGCTTTGCTCTGTGGAGTCTGGTTCAGCTGTGCAGCGCTCCCTGCAAGCAGCTCTCCAAACTCCTCCAAGGTCCTGCAGGAACTGACTAATTCTGTCATGGCTGCCCCCTCTTAGCAACCTCTCTCTCAATCACTCCTTCTTCACCAGCCTTCCTACTGGCTTACCAAAGTCACATGTCCTATAGAGAGGAACCTGCTAGGGTTCTGTAGCCTGTGTTGCTTGCAGACACAGGGGGGTTATATATACATATTAATACAAATAGGGAAAGAGGGGTTACATATGTATAAACAAACATATATACATTACATATTGCAACGTTGGGCTAGTGTTGACAAAGGAAGTGGCTACACTATCAGTGCTACGAGCTGCCTCCTGGTACTCACTCTTCTAGTTCATTGTAAAGACACAGGGCTCAGTAAGCCATTGACCATTACATTTTGTGTCTGAAATTGTTGACTGAACTGTTTGCAATGACAAAAATAAAAAGAAATAGGTAAGTGGAAAACAGATAGCTGGCTTGTAATGAGTGAATCCATAGCCCCCGGGTTTGTATGCAAATGTCGTGGTCCAATTTACAGTGCTGGCGTGAAAACCATTCAGCTGTGCTTCTCAGTCCTTCCACCACTACCTGTGAGATAACGCCATTAACAGATAGGAAGTAGCCCTGAAGGGAGAAGGTGTAAATCTTACATCACATGATTCCTGGTCTGTCTGGATTCTTTATTTAAAGATATATAATTTAAAGCTAAAAAAATAATAATCATGCAGTTAATGCCAAAGTCTTTATTATTTTTATTACTGTAGCTATTTTGCTCACAAAGAGCACAGGGTTGAACCCTGCAGTTGGCCATGGGGTTGAAGTATAGCCAGAGGAATGTGACAGGGCTAATATTTTGTAAGTTTAGATTTTAATCCCTTTACTGCCAGAGAGGCAAGCAACGCATTGCTGAGCAAGATAAAAACACGCAGAACAATGCGTTGTTGGGCGCTCGGCCCCCTGCCATATATATATATATATATATATATATATATATATATATATATATATATATATATATATATATATATATATATAAAAACAGGAGTTTTGGCCCTCTGAAGACTCCATAGCTGTGAAGAAGAGTCCAGTCCCTCGTGAGCCACCGTACCCTGCTGCGCGCGCAAACGCGGAAGTGCTGACGGTCGTCATTGAACAACGTGGATCGCAGTATCCTGGCGGCAAACGGGGACTTACACCGTGACTCTTTCGGTTCCAGAGGCGGTCCCAGAGTGGCAAGAGTGTGCCCTTAAAGCACTCATTGTGATTTACTTTTCGGGAGAATGTGAGTGTGTCCATCCCCCTTGAATCTAATCATTTGTGCATTAAAACTGTATTATGCTATGTGCTCCTCTTTGTTTTTTAAGAGAGAGTCATGCGTGATCAATCCATCTTTATGCAGACATACAGTAGAGGCAACTCTTATTCGAACAAAAACCAGTGGCAATTCCCCAAAAAACCCAGGAAACACCCAGGTACATTCTGAATACATGCCTTAAACTTTCCTTAAACTAGCCCCAGCATTTCTGCATTGATTAATGGCCTATCAGATTAACTGCGGGGGTCCCTGGCAGTCCCATTCAAACTGAATTGGACTGCCAGGGATCCCTGCTGTGTTAATCCTATGGGTCGTTAGTCAATGCAGAAATGCCTTAAACGTGCCTCAAACTAGCCCAGAACATACCCAGCACATACCCAGCACATACCCAGAATGTAACCCGGCTAGTTTACGGCAAATGTTAGAATAAACGTTGCCTCTACTGTATGTGAGTGATTTGTTCACTTAACTACTTTCACTGGGTCAATCTTAGTATAAGTTCATTGTGTGCCAGCACTCTATTGCGCTTTATATTTTTCCACTAACACTTTTACACTATATTCTTGATATCGTTTATTTGAAGCTGCACAGAGAAGTTTATTTTGTTTTATTTTTGCGCTTCTCTATATCACTTAATACTGTACCAATATATAGATACACACAGAGTTACATGCTTATGTAACACTGCAACCAACTCCCCCCCTCCCCCTCTGGTAGATGTACTGCTGTTACAGGTGCATGTGGTGCTGCCATACCTGTGAGGGTCCAGGAGAGCTGAGTGGTCTGTGATGTTGTGGGGACCAGGACTGGCTTTTGATGATCATGATGTTCCTCAGGGTAACAGGGCCTTCAGCTTCAGTGGGCTCCAGGATGTCCAGAGTCAGTCCCCACAAGAGCACAATTCTATCCCCCCCTTGCCCAATGGACTGAACACTCAGGCAAGGGAATATATAAAAGCAATGGGTGATAGAATATATAAGGGTGCTAAATATTAATCTATAATGGTATAGGTGGGATCTAATTACATATATTAGCAACAAATTTCTGCAGCTTAGGTAGATGGTGGGGGATTCTCAGTTCCCCAAAAAACAAATATTGGCAAGGAAATAGCATGAACCTTAGCGCATGAAATTGGTGTATTACTTTAGAAGAGGCGAATGGTGCCAAGGATCCCAAGGACTGCTGGCCGGGAGATCCAGCTACTGCAGTGTGAATAAGATAACAAGCCCTGGGGCGGCAGTAAATCTTTCCATAAAAGCAAAGGGGTTTATTGTGTTGCAGTCATTGCAGATGGTCTTACACAGCGGATGCATGATGGTCAGAGGATCCCAGGCCGCTGGATGGTGGTGGCTCTCTGTTAATGGAGGCCTCTTGATCTTTCCTGACCAGCCAGCCCACTAGGGCCTGACTGGCATGTCCCTCTCCCAGCCGGAAGGAGACCGGCCACACACCTCCACTACCTAGGAGGGTTGGATCAGCACTAACTCTAAATTTGCACTTCCTCCCTGAGGCTCAAAAGGTGAGGGCACAGGATCTGCACCATGATAGGCTGCACACAGATTCCTATGTCACCACCACTTCCGTCACTCAGGAGGCTTGCCAGCACTCTACCACCTCAGGTCAGGGAGACAGAGTCGACCAGCGATGCGAGGGCACAATGTTGGAGACAATAATGAGGGGTGTAAGGCAGTGACACCACTGGCGACACTTCTCATTTCACACCAGAAAGGAAACACAGAGTCGCAAGTGATACTTGGGACAATAGCGTCAAAGACAGTCAGAGGGTCCCAGCAAGGACTGGGAGATGCAACAAAAGGGAATGTGGTGCAGGCCGCGCAGCCTGAATCACTTCCTTCAGCTTTGCCTAGCCAAGTCATAGTTGAGAACGCAGGTACAACCACTTCAGCCACATCACTGCTTTCATCTTTGACCAGCCAAGTCATAGTTGAGAACCCAGGTACATCCACGTCAGCAACGACACTGCCTTCATCTTTGCCCACTCAAAAGTTTGTTGAGGACACAGGTGCATCCACGTCAGCAACAACACCAGACATTAGAATGATGTCCGACGTGGTATACAAAGATACATATACAACTATAGCTAGGTCATTGGGCACACATTTACGAAGGAAGTAAAGGATAAGATTTGGGTGGGGGAATACATGGAGTTTTTATCATTGCTTCCAGGATATAAGGAAGCATTGGCAAGGTCAACCAAAAAAGGGGAGGCCGAGAGGACGTGGAGAGATGCCCCTTTCCTCGCACACACCAAAACTGGGCAAAAGCTTTTGGAATCCTGGCTCGTGTAATGGGGAAAAGAAACCACATTTCTGTTCAGAGCTTTTTAAGTAACAAGACATAATTGGCGACACATACCGATAACACGGGGGCATGAATTGGTGTAAACATGACAAGGAATTCAGACAGGGTATGGAAGCTAACAAGGGAAAAATATCATGGAACGTTAAGGATGTAGACCTTCAGGTTAATCCAGCACATATCATACCCAGAAGGGTCGTCAGTTAACGACGGCATCAACTTGTGTTCAGTGACTTCTGTGAATTTTGACCAGGCTGCAGCACTAGTGGGGAGAATGGGGCAGAGAGCATTGATGTCAAAAGCAGACGTGAAATTGGCATTCAGACTTCTGCCGGTGCACCAAGAGTGTTTTCATTCCCTGGGATGCATGCTAGAGATGGGCAATACTTTGTCGATTTATGCATATCGGTGGGTTGCGCGCGTACTTCTTAATTTTATTTCGAAACCTTTAGCACATTTCTTGAGTGGGTAGTGCGCAAAAGGGTACAGGCGATGGGGATCATCCACTACTTGGAAGACTTTCTATTCGTTGGCCCCGGGGGTTCAGATTTATGTATAAGGTGGCTGTTTGAATTTTCAGCCATGGCGCATACGTTTGGCGTCCCATTGGCCGACGAAAAGACGGTGCATCCAACAACCGACCTTCGTTTCCTAGGCATTGAAATTGACTCGGTAAGGATGGAGTACAGGCTGCCGCCTGAAAAGCTGGTTGCTTTGGACACGCTGCTCAGGGAATTCATTGTCCTGAGAAAGACCTCACTGCGGCATTTTCAATCACTGCTCGGCCACCCTGTTATTGCAGCGCGAATCAGGCCGGTGTTCATTAGGCTCCTATCGGCTGCCACAGCTGGGGCAAGATGCCCTAACCATTTCATTTGGGACACCGCAGAAATCCACAAGGATTTGGTGGTATGGCTCGAATTTCTGTGAAAATATATCGACAGGACCATGTGGCGAGGGCACCCAGGCCAGAACGCTGACCTACAAATTTTCAGACACCTCAGGATCAGTGAGCTTTGGGGGGGGGGGGAGAGGGGGCTTACTGGAGAAGTGCTGCCAAGTCACCGGAGCTTAGGGGCTTCCCTAGTATAAAAGATGAATTCCTTACAAATTTAGTAGGAGTGTTCGAGTGTAGCCTGCTCCTTCAGGAGTAAGCAGGATTCCATCTTGGAGGTGGGGGCGTAAAGACTAGTCCACGGGCCTCAAGCTCCTGGGGGCCTACTCAAGGGAAATGTATCTTCTTGCATGAGAGGAATATGGAGTGTGAGCTGGTTCACCAATAAATCATGTTGTACAGTTCTTGGCCTGTGACTGCACTTACAAAGGTCCCTGTGGGGATGAATCCCTGCCTCTGGCAGAGCCCTTCACCATCCTGAAAACCTGTCCTGTTATCCTACCCCCCATACCAACACGGAGACTCAGTCCTCCTGAGAGACAGCAGGTGAGCACCACAGCACCTTAACATCATAGTAACCTACAGATCTCCCTTGGTGGGGGGGATAGGGGTGTTACACAGATACACACAGACCCACACATGCTTACTGTATATACTGTTATACAGATACACACAGACCCACACATGCTTACTGTATATACTGTTATACAGATACACACAGACCCACACATGCTTACTGTATATACTGTTATACAGATACACACAGACCCACACATACTTACCGTATATACTGTTATACAGATACACACAGACCCTCACATACTTACCGTATAAACTGTTATACAGATACACACAGACCCACACATACTTACCGTATATACTGTTATACAGATACACACAGACCCACACATACTTACCGTATATACTGTTATACAGATACACACAGACCCACACATACTTACCGTATATACTGTTATACAGATACACACAGACCCACACATACTTACCGTATATACTGTTATACAGATACACACAGACCCACACATACTTACCGTATATACTGTTATACAGATACACACAGACCCACACATACTTACCGTATATACTGTTATACAGATACACACAGACCCACACATACTTACCGTATATACTGTTATATAGTTCACTGCTAGAGAGGGCAGGGCTCAAAAAGGTGATGCTGTTTCAGAAGGGGAAGTGGGTGTGACTTTGTAAATGGTTGCTATTGGAACAAAAATGCTTGATACATTAGAATACTTTTTTTTAAAATGCTACAAGTATTTTCTCATAGTACAGAACTGATTTATTTAAAAAAAAAAATACACATGTAGGATATTGATTGAACGGCAGCTTTAAAAAAAATTGGTACAATGCCACTGGTGAAACTGTGGGGGGTTATTCAGTAAACTGAGATAGTTAGGCACTCGCTTCTTAATTTGAACAGCTATTAAACATATCTGAGAAACAATCATTAAACTTAACAGACAAGATGTTTCATGACTGAGTGCTTTTGTATATATTACAAGTTTTCCTTAGGACTGGGTCTTTAACATCCTCACTGCTAGAGGGCCTGGAATGCATTGCAAAGCTAAGGGGTTACAATAGTTAATTGTTATATATTATTGATCAGTTATTGGGTAAATGTTCATGGTCACATCTGTTACACTAACAGAACATATATATATATATATATATATATATATATATATATATATATATATATATATATATATACAGTGTTCGACAAACCTATACATTTGCACACCCCGGGCGAGTGGATTTAACATCGTGGCGAGCTCCTATTGGCCCAATCAGCACACGTTTGATACTAGGTGGCGAGTAGATTTTTTTGTTCGGTGAGTAGATTTTTTGGTGATTTGACGACCACTGTATATATATATATATATATATATATATATATATATATATATATATATATATATATATATATATATATATATACACACACACATACATATACACACACACACACAGAGCATGACGTTGTTTCCCCAGATAACGCAACATATCCCTTTAGAATATCACAGTGTCCATACAATGCAATGCCAGTGTTTGTGCAGAATGATCCCAACATATACCAACATACCAGAGGGAACAATGAAGCCTGTTACATTTGTCTATATGTCTATATCTGCTATACAAGTGAATTGCATTTCCGAGAGTGTAAATGCATTCTAAGCGATTGTGAGTAGCATGTTCCGATTTTAATTGAGTGCCTTAAATAGGCAGTTAATGTAGATTTAATAAGACAGTTATTGCATGTTAATTAAACGTCAACTGATTGCTGGCCGTTTTGGTACAGATATTGAAGTTTACTAATTATCCAAGAGATAAATCAATTCACCATGTCGTTGCATCAATTTGCATAGGCAATACATCTGGAATTAGATTATGTATTACACGTGGATTCAGATATATGGGCCAAGCCAGGGACAAATTCAATACTCATTGGAAGAAAAAGAGCATTTGCAGACTTGTGGCTATGAACAGAAGTGTTTAGAAAGGTGCTTTAATTTCCCATAGACTGTTAAACTGTCAATACAATACCAATCATACTGTATATAATAGAAGAATATCATTATATTGTTTCTTTCATTTGTATGTATGCAGTCCTGTACATATTTTGAAGGTACAATAAGACCCTGCCCCAATAAACACAAAGTGAATTTGCATGCCTAATACACAGGGAGATAACGTGTTTTTTTTAAAATTACTAAGCAGTGCTAATCAATAAGACACATTACAACAGGGCTTTTCAACTGGCGGTTTGCGGGCCAAATGCTGCCCGTGAAGGGCCTTGATGTGGCTCTTAGGCTGCGGCCCCAGTGCCTCCGCTGCATGCGCGCCCGCGAGGCTGGCAGCGTGTGCAGCTGAATTCCCCGGTCTGCTGGGAGCTGCAGGGGGAAAGACAAGGGGGGGGGGCGTAACGGGAGCACGGCCATGACGTCACTCGGCAGGTTCGCCCTCATTGGCTGAACCGTCGGGGGCGTGGCCTAGCGCTCCGTCGCCATCTCCATTTTCAGGTGTTCCTGAAAAACTCGGCGTGCGGCATGGCGCCCCCCCCCCTCCGCAGCAGGCCCGGCCCCATTGAGGGGAGGGCTCTGTCCCTGCACCGTCCGCCACAGCGGGCGCTGCAGTAGCCAGCAGGGACCTGGCCTTAGACTCTCTGCTCCTGCTAAAATGACATTGCAAAAAGCTTGTGGCCCTTCTACTCCTAGATGTTCTCTGATATAGCCCTTTAGAGAGCTGGTTGAAGAGACCGGCATTACAGCGTCATAAAACACATTACGGTCAATTCAAGTGAATGCTCTATAAAGTGTCCCATAAATATGGCCCAAAGTGACTCGCAAAGTACCTTGATACATTAAAGCTAAAAGACACAAGGTGAACATTTTCTTGGCTTCTACTTAGCTGTAAAATTGCCGGTGCTTTCAAATTCTTCAAAGTATATTCTGGTTATTTTGCAGATTTTTTTTTTATACATTTGAAAGAGCCAACAGCATCACATAAATGTTCTTCCAATCCCTCACATGGCAGATCATGTGGTTAACTGATCGAGAGATCTGGTAAGTCTGGTATAAAGTACGGAGCTCGTGTACCAAGTCATTCTATGAAGGACTCTCATATTAAAAGGTATCACCAGGGACAGTGGAAGGGGGGGACACATGACTAGAAAACCTGTCCCAATCCGTCTGGGGATTTTCCCGTTTTCTTTAGATCAAATCCAATCCGCATACCAAAATAAGTCTGCGGATGGGGGGTGTGTGGAAAGAATGGGGGATAGATATGCTAATGGCATTGCAAAGTATATTTAAATGCGTCCAATCCCACATTTCCTAAAAGTATTTCCATACCAACTATATAGAGCTTATAAGTCTAAGGCACCTAGTGACTGGAACGGTGTCAAACCCAACAGGACTAGAACCCACAAACACTGCTTTTCTAGGCAGCAGCTCTAGCAGTGTGAGCTAAACCATGCATTCTGTGCCCGGCAGCCATATTATTCTATCCCTGTTCACTAGCTTATTTTCCGTTCTCAAAATGTAAAAAAATGATATAGGAGATGGGACTGCACCTTTAAAATGTTTTAATGTATTCTATTTCTGACACACGAAGGATGACCGTTCCAGATTCTGGTGCCTTCTTATAGTGCCACTTAATGGCCAAGTAGATGGCACTGCTGCTTAAGCATGTGCATGGGCTTTGGTCTCAGGCCTGCCCAAGTCTCCCTCCGAGGCTTGTTCATGTGCAATTAACCAGGGCTGCAAGTGGGAGTGTGGTACACAACTGAGGCTTTACAGAGGGCCGATAAACAAAGGATTATTTCAATGGAAGCGTCTGGACCCCAGCCGCTGAGACCCCTGGCTGTGATGGCCTATTTCTGCCGGGAGCTGCCCTCCGCCTGGCAGCAGAGGAGAGTCTGTGTCTGCTTAAGAAAAAATGGAAAGTGTTTCTCACATATAGATCCAAGTAGAATACAACCTGATGCAGAGCAATGGATGGTGTCCTCCCTATTAATCGGTGTGTGTAATGAGTTCTACTAACTCCAGCAAGTCAGCAGTGCACGCTGCAAATTAATGCATTGCAAGGGGCTTAAATCAGCATTCCCTTCAGAAGCCTATATGACCGTAACTCGTATGTTAATATCTTGCCCCCCGAGCAGGTCCTGTTATTTTTTGTATGTATGACTATATTTATATAGCGCCCTCCATGTACTGTACATAGCGCTTCACAGCCGTAATGCACATTCCATTATAATATAATGCATAATGGGAATACAAGCTTGAGACAACATTAGGAAAAGAAGTCCCTGCCCCGAAGAGCTTACAATCTACGTGATAAGTGGAGAGAACTTACAGAGACAGCAGGAGGGTGTTCTGGTAAGTACTTTTGTATTAAAAACATGCTTTTCTTAATTCCGAGCTTCTGAGGTTACCATGGTGTCATTTAAACTGCTCTGAGCTCTGGGGAGAGCTCCATTTTATTAACTTAATATTAAAACGCTGATATCCCTTGAACCAAGCATCAGATTAAAATAAATAAATAATAAACTAAGTTGGAAAAGGCTAAAAGCGGGTACATTTTAAGAACCTGATATATAAATATAAATATACATATATAGCAGTGGTACAAAATGAAATGTTAAAGATGTACTTATACACTAGTAGAGTTGTACTAAATGAAATTGAAAAGAAAATTAATTGTGATTTGCATTTTTCTCAGGGGGCGGCCATCTTTGATTTTGGAGGGAATTTGGGATGCTGAAGCGCATAAAGATCGGATCTCCCCTTTCTCTGCTTCTCTAGAACAGCATACACACGCTATTTTCCTCTTGCTGCTGTCAAGGCTGCGCTTATAGTGCCGGTGACGCGACGACGCCGTCGTGGCAAAATAAATGAATTGTCGCTGTCGCGTGCGCTTATAGTGCACGCAACGCCGACGGAGCAACGGTGCTACCAAAAAATTTGGTAGTCACTATTTGATTTTTTCGGCGACGTTCTCCCCTCGCGGCCAATCGGGAGCTTCTCCGTGCCTCTGCCCGCCCCTTTTATGACGTTGCTTGCCTTGCTGCCAGCGACGTCGCCCCAAACTAAAGTGCAACTTTAGCGATTGGCGACGTCATCGGTCGCGTCGCCGCCGCCAGCACTATAGGCGTAGCCTAACAGACACTGCAGAAAGGAGGCCATAGGGAGGTTTATGCTGTTAAAGAAAAAGCAGGAGGCAGAGTGATAACCAATAAATCTCAATGCCCTTCAGCCTCATTTGTGACATTACAAATCAACAATAACTACCTCACAACTCCTGAGAAGAAAATATGGGTATCTCAATCACTGTTAGATTTCCTTTTGTATAGCTGCACTAGTGTTAAAGCGTACGGTGTATCATCTTGAGCAGAGATAGGTGAATTATTCGCCGCAAATGTTTTCCCCCGCATTTTTTAATATAGTTCGAAAGAAGTCGCCATTACATTTTTTGTTTACATTTCAATGTGTGGACATTTTAATTTGGAGAATAAAAAAATAGTCGCAAGAAAATGTTTCTTTTTTATTATTTGCAAAAAATTGTTGAATATTCAAAACATTTTGAAAGTTTCCAGAAACTTTTGGGGAAAACCCTGCAAATCGAATGTTGACACATTCACCCATCTCATCATGTGGTTTTAAATATTGAAACATCCTTTACCATCCCTTCCTTGCACCACCTAGCCCGTGGACTAATACCTTTCATTGTGTCCGGGGGTGACTGCTGTGACAAGGTGCAAACTCCCATTCTACTAACCCCATTCTTCTACACTAGGGGTGTGCAAACTTTTGGCCCTGAGCCCCCCTGCCTGCTCAGCCCCAGTGCTCGCTTCCCCGTCCCAACCTACCTGGAATCTGGCGTCACATGCTATGGCGATGTGTCGCCCAAAGTCGTTGGAGAGAAGGTAAGCGAGTTACAAGGGCCTCACGCGCTCCCCGGCATTTAATTTAATGCTTTGGGGATGAGCTCGAGACCTTTGTAACCGCCGTGCCCCCAGTTTTGCGCGCCCCTGTTCTACACCACCGTCTCTCCACCATACCCTCAAAGGCATCACCTTCTTCAAGAATGACTTTCCTGCCATTGACTTTGGGGGATGGCTGATCCTCTTAACATTTCAGTTTGGACTCTGCAGCTTCAGTTGATTGAGGACCATGTGGCAAAGAGACGTGTGGGAAAAGGAACATAGAAGCTCGAACACAGAACGAATATATATGGTCTGTTGAATCAGACCATCCCACCATATGCTGGTTAGAATGATTGCTGCGCGTTCCACTGCAGTGAATGGTACTGTAACTAAATAACTCCCATATCCATTCTTTACCCTAGCATGTAAATCCTGCCTGTTTTAGTGTTATCAGAAACACCTGATGAGCTACACGTGATGCTTCCATATGGGAGTATTTGGGGAGATTTGGAAACACAAACGAACAGAAGGATTTATTTAAAAAGGCAGTTCCATTTGGCGGACAAAAAGATGTTTGTTTGTTTGTTTGTTTTTTTAAACAATTGGCTTCCTTAAATAGATTTAAAGTCCATTTAAATTAGTATTTACATCTACAGTATACTGTATGTTTTAGCTCTAAAAATAAATGTTTCAATTTTCTTTAGGTCAGTGTAATTCAAATCTTAGCTGGTAAGTATTGTTGTCCCCCCTTTCTCTTTCAAACAAAATCGGGGATTTCGGGGATTTTGACCCAAAAGTGGCTTTTTAATTGCGATTTTCTCAGGAAGACGGTAGATCCAACAGAAGTCACTGAGACACTGATGGTACAAAACAAATCAGGAAAACTGACCCCAAGTCCGTGAGACTCACAGAAAATCCGTGAGAGTTGGCATGTCAGAGGAAGGGGGAAACTGACAGGTGCGTCAGCTTCCACAAGAAGCAGAAGTTAGAAGGTTAGACTTAAATCTCAACACACACCAGGCCTCTCGCAAATTAAAGAAGGATGTTTAATGACCCCTGATAAGAAAATAAGAAGATCTCAATCATTTTATCCCCAAATTCCAGGAGGGTAGAAGTACATTATTTAGCGTGTTCAGGTTATATTTTAAAGGTACGATTCTGTCTATAAAGGACATGTTTTGATAAAGGAGACTATTGTACACCAAGAACAATATTTAGTAAACCATGCTATTCCACACGACACCAGAAGATACTTTATGGAATGACACATTCCAGTGAATTGGCCAAGATTGTCTTGTGGAATAGCACGGTTAGTAAAATGCCCTAAGTCTCAGGATGGTATGTTTTTTTCCCCACCTGTTCTTTATTAGATTTTTCAAGATTTACATCAAAAAAGGATTTGAGGATTTTGTTGAGGGGAGGGGAGGGGGGGGAATACAAAAAGAAAGAAAGGTGGGGTCAATAGGGGGGGGGAAGGTTGGTACACATTTACAGGTACACTCAGGTTTCCTTACATTACACATAGTCAATCCAGACCGCACAACTGTTATTTCGTTTTGTGGATAAATTAGGCCAAGTTTTCCTTTCTTACAGTTGTATTATTACCCCTGCTCCCTTTTTTAGTGGAATAGGGATAGACTGCTTGGTGGAGTTGTTCCCGGGTTCAATCTCTCGTTGTTCCGGGCTGCCGATGATTCCCATATTATGTGGAAGCGTGGGTGGATATCTTTAAGCATACTCATTAGCTTTTCCACTAACATGTCCCAAATTTTGTTTTCCACTTGTTTCGGGTGGGGGGAGGGGAGTTCATTTAGTCGTCAATTCCAGACTATAACACATTTCGTTGCTGAGAGTATATGCAGTGTCTGTCTGTATATCTGTCTAGGTTTTCAATGGGTCTAATTAATAGATATACCTGTGGGTCCAGTGGTATGCCCACACCCATAACACTCCTTATTCATTCTCATCCTTTTCTATAGGACTTGTACAGTATCTTGGGGCACGTCCACCAAGTGTTGAGAAATGTGCCTCAATTTCCACACCCTCTACATCAATCCGGTGTGTCGTTTGCAGACATTAGATGGAGTTTGAGGAGTGAGGTGCCACCTATGGAGGACTTTTAAATTAACTTCTTTTACTGAGGAGTTAAGGGAGGATTTGGCTGTTCTTTCAAATACATGCTCTCCATCTATTTCTCCCCCTAGGTCTTACTCCCATTGTGTTATAAAGCAAGTTGTTTCACCACCATCTAAAAGTTGGCAACAAAATAAAGTGATTCAAATACTGATAGTGGTCTGCTCGTTTGTTTGTCAGTGTTTTGTCAAAGTACTAAATATCTTAACTGTAGGTATTGGTAAAAGAGCCTGCGGGAAAAATTATATTATTCCTGAAAATCTTGAAATGATTTCACAACTGTTCCCCCAAATTTTTTTTGTATTGAATGATACCTGTGTCCCTCCAGCTGGGGAATGCCCTCATATGCTCTCCTGCTGATAATTCAGGCTTTCCAAACAATGGTGTAAGTGGGGATGGGATTGTGGAGAATGTATGGAATTTATACACTTTATCCCAAATATCCAGGGAGTGAGATATCACTGAATGTGAATGATATGACTTGGTTTCTTCTTGTTCTTGGTACCCATAATAGTGAAGACAAATCTTGTGCTAGTGATTCGTCTCTTTCGATATCAACCCATGGTCTTTGACCACTGAGTAGTGACCAGTAGATTAGAGAGCCCAACCGCGCTGCTTGATAGTATCTCTTTATGTCCGGAACTGCAAGGCCTCCCAATGTTAAGGGTTTTACCATGGTTGATTGTTTGATTGTTTGATTCTGGGTGTCCTACTATTCCATATGAAGTGTGACAGTGACCTTTGTACTGTGGTTGTTTGATTACAAACTTTGGGACTGTTGCCGGGAGTTCCTGGGAAAGGTATAGAATTCTAGGTTATACAATTCTCCCTGACCACGATATTGGAAATGAGGTCTACGTAGTCAAATCCTGTTTGATTTTTTAAATTAGGGGCGGATAATTATGAGCTCTTTGTATATTTTTGTAATGTATACCCCTAAATACTTGATATTCTCTTGACCGGGGAGGCTGCATGGTATCTCCCCTCTCCTCCTTGCTCAGTACCCACATAGATACATACAAATAAAGACAGAGACCAGATCTGGAGGTATAAAGGCAGCGGCTATTGTATTTGATAAATATTAGAGTAAATGCCACTCCCTGCCACAGTACTCCTTTAAAGGGGAGGGACCGGTCAGCCAGTCCTTGAACTGCTGACCCCATGACCCTTATGGCCAGGCCCACTTGACCCAGCCGTTGTCGCGAGTGGGCGGGGCATTCAGACATGACTTCGGGGAGCCCACTCACGACAACGGCATCTGTGCTTTAACAGCCGTGGCGACCGGTCCTCTACCCCAACAGGTGCGGCCTCCAACGGTCATTGCTACGCCAGTGCCTCTACTGTCCTGGGAGGCGACCGGTGGAAATCTCTACACCGCAGGCCTAACTGTGGGCCGTGTGACCCGCGACTGACTGGCCCAGGTTCCTGTGTTACAATTGTCAGGACGCCTACTGCGAGTCCAACCCAGACAGCTCCGGCTGTTGCTGCTGAGTCTGTGTTGCTGTGAGGGTGAGTTGGCTGTCCCGGGGGTATTGGGTGTGCTTCCCCAGGCTTGCCAAGAGCAAGGTAGCTCCACATGTCCGGCCGCCAGGGAAATGGAAGTGCCTCGGCATCGCGTCCCGGAGGAGGTGCCCTTTCCCTCCTCTTCAGAAGGAGAGTCCTGCTGTCAGACACCTGCGGAGAAAGGCTCTTTACTTACCGTGGTTCAGCGACGGAGTTCCGTTCCAGCGACGCTCAAAGAGGACGTCAGAGCTGTGGAGGATTCGTCCGCTGTACCATTCAATGTCGTCTCCTACTTCCAGATGGGTGAGATGCCTGCATCTTCTACTCCTCAGGATCCGGTTGCGGACTTCTCAAATGAGGAGCCGGGCAGAGCCCTGTTTGGTGCGCCGCGGGGTGATACACTTCCGGTTCAGCCGGATGTGATGTAATTGCTGCCGCCAAACTAGTGCCTGCCTAGCGGTCTCGCGCCTACAGATGATGTCACTAAGATGGCGGCTGTGAAACTTAGTACGGGACCTGCTGGGGTTAATGAGATACTGCTCACCTTACGGTCTCTGCTCCCAGTAAGGTTCCGGCTCACGGAAGGGGTCGTCGGATCCCTAAGGCTACTCCACTGCCCATTACAAAGGCCACTGTAATCCCAAGTTTGCTGCTATTTCAGGACTGGCCATGGACACTGATAGGCCAGATACACCAGCTCCGGTTACTCATGCCCTGTCACCAGCCCCTACACACAGCCCGACACTGTCCGTTAGGAGTAAGGGAAAGGCCAATCCTGAAAAGTACACCCGGGAGCATCCTAGGCCCAAACTCTTGACTCTTAGTCCCTTTCTTCCTGCCCCTTCTACCCTGTTGAGGAGCCTGCTGTTCCAGATTCCAGAAAATCCAATGACCCTGTCTGGGTACTGACCAAGTTTCTTGGGGATGAGCTGTCCCCTGGGATGTCCACCAACCTCAGAAACTGGGATTTTGGAGGAAAAGATGGGTGGTCTGATGACTCTGAGGGAGATATACCCTATGAGAGTAAGATACCAGTAAATAGTTCAGCTGTGTCTCAAGGGTCATTCAGGGATTTCTCCAAGTAACAACACTCAGCCACGTCCGGCTGACGGATCCCTAAGGCTACTCCACTGCCCATTCCAAAGGCCACTGTAATCCCAAGTTTGCTGCTATTTCAGGACTGGCCATGGACACTGATAGGCCAGATACACCAGCCCCGGTTACTCATGCCCTGTCACCAGCCCCTACACCCAGCCCGACACTGTCCGTTAGGAGTAAGGGAAAGGCCAATCCTGAAAAGTACACCTGGGAGCATCCTAGGCCCAAACTCTTGACTCTTAGTCCCTTTCATCCTGCCCCTTCTACCCTGTTGAGGAGCCTGCTGTTCCAGATTCCAGAACATCCAATGACCCTGTCTGGGTACTGACCAAGTTTCTTGGGGATGAGCTGTCCCCTGGGATGTCCACCAACCTCAGGGACTGGGATTTTGGAGGAAAAGATGGGTGGTCTGATGACTCTGAGGGAGATATACCCTATGAGAGTAAGATACCAGTAAATAGTTCAGCTGTGTCTCAAGGGTCATTCAGGGATTTCTCCAAGTAACAACACTCAGCCACGTCCGGTGTGTCCTCTCAGAGGGGCACTAGTGTTAATAGTCCCAATGTGGAATGTCAGACCGGGGAACCCCTTAAGTGGTTGGACCCTATGTTTCAGGGATACGCTGCCAGTATGGACAGGACCCGGCTACTGCTGGTGAATGGTCCACATAAAGCTTACTGGTGGGAGCAAGGTAAATTAACACCTGAAGAAATAGCTGAAGCTCTCTGCCAGAGGATGAGTGAAATCAACCTAGGAGTTAGAGTGTCTAAGGGACCCTCCATCCTATATCAAGAGGTAGAGCTCGAGGAACCCAAGTTCTAGATGTTACCTGGGCAAGGAGCTGGCAATAAAGTGTTAAGGTTCTGTAGAGCTGATAGGGTCATAATCCATCAGTACCGTCAGTCTCATGGACATACATTCCCATATGTGCCCGATCCGATAATGGATGAGATAGAAATTCACAGAGATTAGTGGCTCAGGGAGGCCGTATTAGAGTATCTAAAAGCAAAGACCTCGCACCATGTCTTCATTACTGATTCCACTATATGCTCCATTATGGAAGAATGGCTAGTGGGTACTAGTATCTGTAAGGACAGGGTAGAGATACGGCAAAGGCCTGGTCCTCCAAAGGTGTACCACACTTGGATCAAGTTATTCGATGGACGGGTTGAACAGAAGCCTGATACAAAATATTATAATTAAGGATATTAGTCTTCTCTCAGTTGAAAGAGTATTATTCTTATCGCTGACATCAGTGGATGATTCAGGGTAATTTGCTACGTACTGTAATTGGTTATGAGCACATTAGAATGTAACTTGTGTTTTGTTTTGCAGACTCCAGGTTACTTGATGGTACCTAAATTGGATCCCAGTGAGGTCAAAGGATTTTTCACCTAAGGGCAGAGTATAGCCATGGCTGGGCCAGCTATCTTTCTGCCTTCCCTGTCACATAAGTTATAGTAAGATGCAGACAGTTACAGGCTATCCGATGGGGCTTTCCCCCCCTCCTGCAGCCTCTGTGAGTGGCAGAAGTGTCGATAACATGAGAGTCTGCATCTGTCCAATAAGGATGCAGAGCATGTGCCCTCCCCTTTTGCACTATTGAGGAGGTGCCCTAAATTATAGAGATGATCCCAGCCATCCCAGGGTGGGGTGTAGGCAGTCCCTCTTCCTCCTTGAGGGATGAGGATGTAAGCCAAGTCTCCCGGCTGGGAGGAAGACGTACTCAGTCCCTCATGGGCTGGGTGCAATCACTGCTCTAGTTGAGGCCTCATCATTACCAGCAGGCCTGTACTATCCATCCCCCTCATATTGAGTGACAAGATTTTTGAGTGACAAGTTCCACCAGCAGTTGGAGCACCCATCCCCCCCATACCCATACACTGTACTATCCAGGAGCCTGGAAGCTATCCTGACAACTGATTGCAATCGCTGTAAAAACATCAGCAGTGGATGCATAATAAAGACCATCCCTTTTTATATATCTGGCTGAGTCGCAATCTATTGGACAGATGTATGGGGATAAAAGACTGTCATGGTGGGGATTGCCTTATTTCTACTGGAGCCCACTATGGCTGGAGGCGCTGGCACCAAGAAAGAACATCATGAGCCTGTCCTGTTTCTCTCATCACTTTCCTTTAATACCTTATGCTGTCCCCAATTATTTCCGCCTCTCTCCTTCTCCAGCCTTCTTACCTTCTCCTCACATGCCAGCTGATCTCCTCTCTTTCTTTCGTTGTCTGCTTTCTATGTAAACTTTATAGCTGTCTGACTCTCCTTATCTGCCACCCGGCATATGCCATATGTGCATTATGTCACAAGTATGATGTCACGTGCCAGATACATAGCCTACCGGGTACAATACCCCAGGGGGCTGACTTGGTTAGAGAAATGATAATAACTCATAGAATTAAAAATAGAATGTATCCAATTTCCAAACAGATCTCAGGAACCATCAGGAACCATCAGGAACCATCATGCAAAATTTGGATACGATATCTTAAGTGGTGTCCAAATGCATAGTGAACAGACCAACAGCTTTCCAAAATATATAGTAGATTACTAATTATAGCTCTTATTTATTATGTATAGAACCTTAAAACATAAGACAGCACCCTCTTCAGAAATCAGGCAAGATACATAAAAAAAATTGGAGGGATCGCTGCTTTAACCCTTGGTGTTCCCTATGACAGACCCTGCATTCTAGGGGCTCTGTGACATCATACATTAAATGCCCGTATTGAAACGAAAGTATCCTCCACTTCCGTACGCCCTCCTCCTGCCTGACCGAACGATCCCTACACCAATCGTTAAAGTGGTTGCGTGCCCGAAAGACCGGTGGCTCCGGTACTTAAATGGTTAAAGGCCTTGAAAAAGGGATTTGTCGAGATTTTCACAATGAAGTTATGCGAATGAGGATGGAAAAAATAAAAGATAGTTTGTAAAGGAAGGGAGTCCCTTTTTTTAATCCCCTTCGGTGTCAGAATGGCCATCAAGAAAACACGTTGCCACCCTCCCTGACAGCAAATTAGTTAAAGTAGCAATACCTGTACTTCTTCTTCTTCTTCTTATATATTTTATAAATAAATAAAATTACGACTTTAGCAAAGAAGAGGCGCTCCTCTCTTCACCTTTAGGTATGACCAAATTAACGTCTCGTTAAGGTAGCAAAACTGGTGACACTTTTTTGTGTATTTTTATTTCTTTAAACTAGGTTTTGAAGCAGGCGGTCTCCAGAGCTGAAATTAAGGCTGTTCAGCTCCGGGAAAGTGATTTCAGATCCGGGGATCCCTTTCTTCCTGTGATACTATATTACTAATGTGAAGCGCTATGTAAATAATGGCGCTATATAAATAAAGACATACAGTACAATGCATACAATACTTACCTCGGAAGGGGTTATCTCTTTGCAGTTTAAATGTCCCGCGTCACATGGGCCAAAAAGAAACTGCAAGGGATGACTTCATGGCTTCCTATTAGCCTGCGTGATGTGGACAATTAAACTGCCATTTTGATAACCCCATCTAGCCCTGCTGGGACTTCTACCGGTACCTCCTTCCCAGGTAAGTGTCTCGGGAAGAAGGGGGTCCCCAACATTAATGAGGTTCAGCTCCAGAAAGTTCAGCTCCAGAAATCCCCTGCTTCAAACCTACTGTATATATTTTTTAAAGTCTCACCAGTTCGGCTACTTTAAAGCAGCAATACTACTCCAACCCCACTTTTTATTTCTGTCTTATTGTTATATTTAAAGCATGTGACAATGTATTATTCTGCATTCTTACCTAAGCTGACAATCGTTTGGTGCTCCTGTTATAAATCTGTAAAAATCCTGATTGTGTGCCTAACATAATGGCTGCTTTTCAGTTTCAATCAATCCTTCAGTCAGTGTAACTCAGCAGCTACAATGTATCTGTAGCGCTGCTTCCCCCCCCCCCCCCTCTTTGGGAGATCTGGCCTTTGCTACCAGTGATGTGGTGCTTCATACCTGTTAGGTTCCAGGAGATGCTGAGGGTCCGCGTTGGTATGGGGAAACAGGACAGGCTTTCAGTTGTCACCAGGCTGGATTCTTATGTGGTGCAACGCCTCCATTCACAGCAGGCTCCAGATGTACTGGAGACAGTCCCCACTGTGAAACATATCTCTCATACCCCTACCCAATAGACTGAGACTCAGACAGGGGTATATAAAACAAAAGGGGTTATTTATTCCTCCACTGCAGATGTTCTACAACAGAGGCAGTATGCTTTCTCAAGCCCCCAGGCTTCTGGGTGGTGCCTAGGCCTCCTGGCAGAATTGGGGCCTCCCAAGGCTGCTTGGTATTCTCTTCAGCCCCCCCTGAGGGGGCTGAGGCATGTCTCACTCCCTTGAGGGAGAGACTTGGACTCCTATAATTTGGAATGGCTTCCTCCCTAGAGCAGAGGGGGAGGGCACAAGACCTGCACCCGGATTGGCTGCACACAGACCAAGTTCCACCTCCACCCCTGTCACTCAGGGAGGCTGCCTGAGGATGGGGAAAACCCAAGATGATAGCCTGCCACAGCCTGCAGCTACCAGGACTTACATGACAGGGGAAACATAAGTATAGCCAGAACAAGCCATGGCTACATATCCGTATATTAATAAGGTAACATTATCTATTGTTACAGTTTGCAGCTCAAACTGCTGGGAATATTGGCAAGAAATTATCACAAACAGGAAAGTGTTGCAAAATGACAAGAGGTGAATAAATTAAAAGAAAACAGTCACTATTATCTAATACTACAGGACTGTTTTTTGTTTTTTTTTTAACATATAAGATTTCACATGTTTTGCTACTTTAAGTACTGTTTTTCTCACTCAAACTCTTCAAATGAATGATTTCCATATCAGGCTGGAGGATAGGTAAATAAACAAAAATAGCTGAAGTGAATAAAAGAACGCATGGCAGACGAGACTAAAGTGAAGACCCTGCAGAAAATAATGTGGCTTTTTATAATCCTTAGTTTTTTTAAATATATATTCATCTCAGAATACATTGCGGTAATGAATATATACAGAGTGTGTATCTGATTGTGTTGATCTGCCAGAACTGTCGTTATCTTATAAGGGAATAAGAGCCGATCTAACTCGCAATTCCCTACAATCATGGTAATTAGAGCAGTGAATAATCAGATGAAAGCAATGCAATCTCGTACAGGTGCATGCTAATTATTTTACTTGCAAACTCTAATTAGAGACTACTACCACTTAAATTTGTTAGATTTTCGCCTTGGTAATATTTTTTTATCTTGTTTTTTTTTTTTTTTTTTGCAAAGCAAATTCCTTATGCATTTTTTTCATGTGTGGTGTTTTTTCCCAGTGTCGAATGGCGGGGGTTTAGAGAGGGCATCTTGTGGCAGATCCAGGGTACCTGTGCAGCCTCGTGCTTTAGATGGTAGAACCCAGCAAGGCCATTTAGTTTACTGAGCACAACAAGGAGAAGTTCCCAGCACTCCAAAAAGGAATTCAAGAAAATAATGGATATGCCAATTTATATTGCAATACAGTTATACAGTACATCGCATTAACGTACGCAATGGGACCGGAGCATGTATGTAAAGTCAAAATGTACTTAAAGTGAAGCACTACCTTTTCCCACTTATCGATGCATGTACTGTACTGCAATCGTCATATACGTGCATAACTGATGTAAATAACGCATTTGTAACAGGCTCTATAGTCTCCCCGCTTGCGCACAGCTTCAGTACAGGTAGGGAGCCGGTATTGCTGTTCAGGGTGTGCTGACAGGCGCACGCATGAGCTGCTGTTTGCCTATTGGGGCGATATGTCCTTACATGCGAGTGTACTTAAAGTGTGTCCTCAAACGGGTATGCCTGTATGTAAATAAATGCATATGGCAATGTACACAAATGCACAGTGTGCATGAAGTATATATACAGTGTTGAACAAAAGCCAAACTACAATGGAAATATGTTCACAGTAATGTGAGATCATAAACCACTATATATAATGCAACACGAGGGGTAAGGGGAAGGAGGGAAGGGAAAGACAAAGGGAAAAAGGGTATAGGGGAATAAGGAAGGCAACGTTTTGGGGGGAGGGGGTGAGCCCCTTCTTCTGGCCCGTTCCCAAAGATCGATAAGATCAAAGGTACTTCCCTTAACCACTATGGTAAAACCTCCCGACTGTGAAGGATATAAGTATGGTTCCTAAAACATGGGTACACAACCTAAGGGATTGTTAAGGCAACCCAGTACAGCACTAGTCAGTCTAACTTGAACAAGTGAAAACAGAGACAGCCCACCAGGGCAATGAACTAATGTAATCAGTGCACAAAACAACAACAAACGCTAGAGTTCCTTTTGGAGAATATGGAATGCCTCAGTCAATCTGAGACAACGCCCATATAACAATATGTTTTTGTTGAGTTCTGGTATCTGCCACAAAACCCTAAGGGATCCTTTAGCGTTGTCACAGCCTCCTGGACATTCAAACAAATTATGTCTGCTGTGCTGCTGGAACAGGGGCGCCTGTCTGATTAGCTGTAAACCAATTTTAAATCCCAGCTAAGGGATGACATAGCAGAAGAGAAATCCCAGCGGTCACTGCTAGCCGTCCGTTTTTATTGGTTAAAAATAGTAGACATGGAAAAACCTCTAACGCGTTTCATCCCGTGAAGGGACTTTATCAAACAGATAAATTCCAATCCCACAGGTAGGTCTAAATAGACAGTACTGAACTCCCATTGGACTAAAAATAAATTAACCCAGATGCTTGATAATGGCACTAATTAATGAAAAAAAGAAAAAATGGGACAGGTTATATAGGTTATACCTATATTCATTTCATTTACTGCTGCCAGTGTTGTGGTCACCTCTGTTTACTATTACACAGGATATTATGGGACTGTTTACTTTATAGCAAGTTTTTGCAGCATCGGGACATTTGTGGGGTCATACCATTACTTTCTACAATTAAGTGATGACATATTCGGGGGTGGAGCCTATGTTAGGGAGCACCGATTGGTCTGGACAGGATGACGCCACTAGTCACGTGGGACGTCAGATGGCGCGAACCCGGATGTGCAGTTAGATGTTTGTTGCCAAGTTGTCAAGGTTACCAGCCCCCGCCTGGGCCGGCGTTGCATGTAGCAGGGAATATAAAGCAGGGAACATAAAGCAGACAAGTTAATAAAGCATAAATGTATAAATCACATACACTGTGTATACAGAAGTGACCCTGAGTACCACTGAACACCATGACAAGTGATAATATAGAAGGCAATTGATGTTTTTCTGCAACTAGGAGATGTAGGTTTCAAAAGTGTGGTTAACAGGAGGGGGATTGAATCCACTTATGTTCTTGCACTGCTGGGTCAATAGATGCAATGGTGTATCATCTTCTACCTCCAAATTGGGGACTGATGGTGGGGTGGGATGTTTGGAAAAGAAGCCTTTGAGCCGAAGAGTTCTGAAGAATTTGGCACAGTCAGCATCTAATTCTAAACGATCTGTGGGTGTCATGGTCACAAATGAGAGTCCTTTGTTAAGGACTCTAATTTGGTCTTCAGAAAGGGTCTTATCCGAAATATTTACCACCAAATGTTGTGGGACATTGTGTGCATGCTCCTCTGTGATGGTTCGTGCGTGGCGGTGTTTTCACTCCACCCTGCGTTTCGATCTGTTTTTGGGCTGTCGCTGTTCTAAAAAAACAAGGGTCACTTCAACTGACGAGTCGCTTTCTGTCGAATCCTCGAGTTGTGGATTGTGCAGATTTCGTGACAATGGTCTCTGTGTCACCCATCCGTGATTGTTTCTCCACTGGTCTTTCCATTGCCAAGGTTGTAGTCACGGGCGTTCCTTAGGAATTTATTACGTTTCCTAATTTCTATTTCTCTACTAAAAGAAAGTAAGATGCAATTCAACTCTTTTTTAAGGACTGTTAGGTCTGCTGCCTGAAGTGGGGTCTTCAAAGACTCTTCCAGTTTAATGATTTGTGTTTGTATCTCAGCTAAATCTTGATGTATGTAATCAATAGTGAGAATGATGAAATCCAGAGAGCATGTGGTAGCTCTATATTAATTTTATGCTTTAAAATTTTCTCCAGAACTTTAGGTCGTGTCCATACTTCGTGCGGCGCGAACAGGCTGCACCTGTGGGAGGCAGGCCATAGAGCGTGCGACCGCGATGAAGCGTGACGGCGCAGCAGCATTTTGAGCGGACAAAAGATTTTGATTTTGTCGCGCGACGGCCGGGTGACGTGAACGGTTTAGCCAATGAAGGAAACCCGACTCGTGATGTCACCACAAGGCCTCCGCCACGCCTCCCCTTCACTGTGGAAGTCAGTCCACAGATTGCTCGGCCAACAGGCGCGCGTGACGCCATGTGCTCCGTCACACGCGCGCCCACTATATCCGAGTCCTGATGTCTCAGGATGTCCACGGGATGTCAGGAGCATTAGTGACAGGAGCTTTGTGACAGGCTATTAATAATACACACCAAAAATATATATAATATATATATAACTGGGTTGAACTGGGACGAGACTTAGATATGATAAAATATAATTTATTCCTTGATAAAGGTGAACACACAAAATATACAAATAACAGGCAAAATATGGACACTTACTTAAAGATGGAAATGATGAAACAGTCACATCTGGACTGGCAGTTCATACAGCAATCTTCATCATCCCAAGACACGAAAAGCCATGAAAAGACCTTGCATGCAGACATTGCATAGCATTTCTCTCAGCAATCAAGATGGTATAGAAGAACACAGGATAAAGGGTTGACCACAGATTATATACCTTTTGTAACCTTATCCTTAACATTAAGTACAGTTGTTTGGTCAGTAATTACCTGTAGCCACTCTCTAACGTGAGAACACATTTTGATACATGCCCCCCTGCTAGTTGGCACATGCTCAGTTGGACTCTGGGGTCTCATTTCTGCAGCCCCACATTTGCATCAGGAATGCCAGCCAGTCTACTAAATGGAATTTCTGGCAGGATACCCTTTGTTGTGAGGTGTTAAATGGGACACTTATAGACTGCTCTGGTTTGAGTCATCTCCGCCCTCCTGTAAACAGTGTAGGTGATAAACTCCTTTGAACAGCACTTAAATTCTAGACATTGGGACGCTTTCCCTGACCATCTGCTGCCTTATGGCCAAGGGAATTTCCAAGGTTCTTGTCCATACCTTGGGACACAGTATGAAAGATAAAACACAAACATATTAAAATATCCGGTTCCGCTGGGTCCAGCGGGTCCAAACTTCCCATTTCTCAATGCCGGAACTGGGACACCCTATGGTCCAATTTGCGACTTGCTACGACCTTCGGAACCGGAGTTATACAAATACACTTTAAACCGTTTTTCATTTTAATACAAAAATTCCGCTGTAAATTAAATCACAGTTTTTCACTAAATCCCCATTGAAAACAACGGGCTTCGCCGCCATAGACTTTCAATGGCAAACCGCTGCCGCTGGCGGCTATGGGAATCCACCGCAATAGACTTTCAACGGGGCCACGCTGCCGTTGAAGTCAATGGGGTTTTTCCGCCATAGCCGGTCAATGGAGATTGGCCGTCATTGAAGTCTATGGGAAAAGTCCCGAGCTTTCAAGGGGTCCATACTTCGTCGAGTTGGTCCAAGAGGGTCAAGGATGGTTCTGCAGCGATGCCGGAGCAGTGACTACAGGTACCCCAAACCCTGGCCCTCTGGACCCTCCGGAACCGGAGATATGGATTCTTACTTTTCAGCTTTTCACACTTAGACGTTTTCTTGAGCTCTTTCTGCCGCCGCCATTGGAGCCTATGGTGCGACCCGCTCTTCTCGGTTCGACCCTTATCGGGGTTCCAGGATTCGGGGAACCGGCTGTGGTCGAGTGGGGGGAGGCCAAGGAACTAGGGGCAAAAATAATTTTATTTCTAGGTGCTCTAGAACTGTTTATTCCCACGCCACTTAACGTTGAACTTGACTGCTAAGTGATCAAAGCTCTCTTTTAGAAATTGTATCCGCTTTGTGGTTTTGCGGTTTGGACGGCAGCCAACTCGTTCCTGGAAAGGGCCGTCAAGGAACCTCCATTGAAGTCAATGGGCCCATTGACTTACAATGGAAAACTGCCGCTCCTCCTCTCGGACGCCACCTGCTGTTCTTCACAGGAAACAGGACCAAAACAGCAAGATTCGCCATTAGAAGGCATTGAGCCCTAATGGCGGCCTATGGGACCCTGCAAAATGGTGCCTGAAAAGGCGGGAAAATTACACAAAGGGCTATAATCATTAAAGAACTATTAACCCTTGTACTCCCGGATGGATCCTAGTGTGTGTGTGTGATGCAGACACTGGACCAGAAACAATACATTTTTTACAGGGGAATAAGCATTTGGATATTGAAGCGAGGTAAAAACACATTACTGGACCTCAGTCCAGTTAACCCCTTGCTTCCCAGGTGAGGGTAGAGGGTGGCCAATTGGGGTGTAACCCCTTTAATCCCGGGCCAAATCCTCTCGACTGTCACATCATTATCTTGTAGTAAGAAGTTCCTTCTTCCTACACATAGAGTCGCTATTCGTGTTGCGTCAAAATCAGTGTATGCAAATGTATTTGCACTAGTCTGAGAAGCATTTAGTTTACTGTTTGGATCTGTAATTCATTGGTTGATAAATAAAAGCTGTGGCCAGTTTGCTCCAATTTTGTGTTTACTCCAGTTAGATTGGGTGGGCCGGTAGGCCTAAAGCCCACTGGCTGCTTACCAGGCCATGCCCATAGATGTTGCATTTTAAAGACCCAGCTCAGTGAGATTTGAGTTATCCAGCTGGAAAAAAAGAGCTGATTTTCTCACTGAGACTCCATTGAAGTCTGTGAGATCACTGATAGTAAAAATCAATGATATTGACTCCAACTATATAGATTAGGGCAATGGTTGGGCATCACCTTTATTATAAGGGCCTTATTATCCATATCGTCACAGCTCTAAAATAAATATATCTATCTATCTGCCGCAAAACTGTGATAAAACTATCCTCAGATTTATCACACAATCGTTTAAAAAAAAATGGATTCTTTTTTTTACCCCTTAAATAAATCTGGTGCCGTTTTCTGAAACAGTTTTCCAGCCTTTGATACAATAAACTGTGATAGTGACTCCTCCCAAGTCAAGAGGAGTTTGTGTGCGACAGTGTCCAATTTGACACCATCACAGTTTAATGGATATCCCCCCAAATTCCCTTGTGTTGCAGAGTAGAGAACAAGAATGAATATGCAGCTTCTTTAAAGCATTGCTCAATGTTTTCTAATAGAGCCTTGCACCCGTACATGCATATTATATGGTTTCTAAAAAAAAAGTGCTAAATACAGTATATGTGAGTGCTTTTATATTGTGTGTGGGTTTTTTTTTATATATAAATGGGTGGGCCGCAGGAATTGCACCTTTTAAAGTGGAGGAAGAATAGCCAAAGGGCCAACAGAATCTAATATGATTCTCTTTGAATTATTTAAACACATTAGCAATGAGCGCAATGGCTATGTATTTGAAAATTAACTGTAAAAATAACACAACTATGCAAGTGATATTTATGCTAAAAGATCTGCAGGCAACGTACGGATATTATTATCTCGACTTTGTTAGCAATGGTGTTGACCGGCTATAGTAACTTTGTGGTGATTTCTTTTGGAAGTTTAGAGCAGGGGTGGGCAACTCCAGTCCTCAGTGGCCGCCAACAGGTCAGGTTTTCAGGATATCCCTGCTTCAGCACAGGTGGTGCAGTCTTCGGCTGAGCCATTGATTTGAGTCACTTGTGCTGAGCCAAGGATATCCTGAAAACCTGTTAGTGGCCCTTGAGGACTGGAGTTGCCCACCCCTGGTTTAGAGAGCCCTGTATGATGCGAATTAGTAAAACTCTGTCAACTCCAGTGGTTTTCACCCTTTTTTTTTCTTTAAGAAACCCTAAGTGAAATTCGGAGGAACCCCCAACCATGTCTAATAGCAACTCTATCAGATGCATTGTAAATTCTTCTGTATTTGATACAATTTTCAGATGATCAGAGAATTATAGGGAACCCTTTAAGGATGCCCGGGGAGCCCAAGGGTTTCCGAGGAACCCTGGTTGAAAAACACTGGCCTACTCTTTTAGAAGCAGTTGGTAGCACTAGATGGCAGGAAACGTATCACTGCTGTACAAAACTGTTGCCGATTGAGGACAATGGAGGTTTGAAGATTATGTTGCAAATTAAATGGCATTTAAATGGAAAGTGCTGATTTTGTTTAGTGAGTCTCCATTGAAATTCATGATCCGCTGACGCTAAAATCACTGAGACGCACAGAAACTGTGTAAGGGTTGACGTGGCTGCTGTTCTAGTCTGTCCTTCATTATTCTTACGTTCGCACCAAATAGGCTTTTAGCAATGCTCCACAAAGTAAACATACAGCTAATTTAAAGCAGTAACCCCTTTCCAAATGTAGAAATGTTATCAGTAGATCTGAATTCTCTTGGTCTTTAGATCTGGAAGCCTCCTCTCCCACGTATTATCAGAGGGAGCTTCACGGTTTAGAAAACGAATTGTAATAATTATTTTATACTACTAATATCCAAAGTACTGCACAAATACAAGATGTACAGTAATATAGGGATTTTATTACCAAGTTACAATTTTGACTCCGATTATCTACCTGGGATGGAGAAAAGTAGAGCTTGTCGGGCTTTGACCCCAGGTTTGCACAGATTTCATACCTTGGAATAGCAGACATGTGCTTTCCAACATGATTTCATGTCCTTCTGAAGACTTCTTGAAGCAGCAATACAGGTTTTTTTTGTTTTTTTAAATGACAGGATGGAAACAGCGGGTGCCCAGAGCTAAACTTGTTACATTTCAGCTCCGGGGACCCCCTGCTTCCAGAGATACTTACTTCCTTGCGGGTGCTGGTATCTCTGCAGCCAAGGAACTTGTGTGCCTAATATAATGGCGGTGATTAAATGTCCTGCGTCACGCGGTCCAATAGGAATCCGTGACATCATCACTTTACGGCTTCCTATTGGCCCGCATGACATGGGGCTTTAAACTGCACAGAGATACCTGCACCCCCCTACAAAGGGCAGTATCTCTGGAAGCAGGGGGTCCCCAGAACTGAAATGAATGGGGTCCAGCTACGGGGACCCCCTGCTTCAATCCTGTAATAAGAACTAAATTAAAACAGATGATTTATTTATTATTTATTTATAAAATGTTTTACCAGGAAGTAATACATTGAGTTACCTCTCCTTTTCAAGTATGTCCTGGGTACAGAGTTATGACGACAAATACATGGTTACAAATACATAGTTACATTAAGTGAGCAAGGTAATACATTATATACAAGACATTGCATGACAGCTGTATTGCTGCTTAAATGAATTTATAGCATCGGCGTCTCAGTGTAGTGTCACACATACAAAGCTACACTTTTCCATTAACCCTTTGAGTGCTCCATGACGTTGCCCCTGCCCCTCCAGTACTCAGAGGGTTAAAGTGCCATTTGGAGTTTGACAGCTCGGCCTCTGACAGGGGAAGGGTTGAAGTATTAGGAAGGACCGTTGGTCACAGTAAAGAAGATGTCGCATGGCTGGCTGCTTTCACTGTATCACAACTTCCCTGTATGGCACTGAGCTGGATGGCAGCTAATTGGCGATAACCATTGTTACACAAAAAGAAAGACGGTGCTCTCCCAGGCCAATCCTAAAGCAAATAGCTTTTCTGTCAAAGCACAGTCTTATTTATGTGCAAATCTAGCCCAGCTCTCCTTGGGGCGGGGGGCACGTTTGTTTCGTCTCTCGCTCTCTTCTCAGGATTAGTGGATTATCTTCACGCATCTCTCTCTCCCCTCTCCCCCCCCCCCCCCCCGACCCATCCTCTCACAGCCTGCGATTTCAGGACAGCTGCCCCTGACTCTTTGCCAGGCGGACTTTTCATACGGCAGCCCCCAGAAGAGCTGCGAACGCAGCGTTCAATTTTCCTGACAAAAGCCGCGAGGGTCCACATTTACCAAACCACCCCGAAGTCGCAGCTAATCAATAAGGCAGGGCCCACGTGCTCAAAACACTGCTGCTGATAGCTAATCAATAAACCATTCCTGCTGACTCTTGCACATCTGCTGCAGCCAGTGATAAAAACAGAAGGTGCACACAGAGGATCTGATCCTAAACCTATTGAACTGTCTTTTTTTTTTGTACCGTTTGACTCGCGAGTTGAACCCAATTGAAAAAGTGTTTCAATGTTAAACCAGCAGCATGAGTTTTACTCTGTGTTTTCATGTCTGCTGCATTTCTCACTGAATCTGTAAACTACTAAAATATTCTGTGTAAAAGCATGGGAGAAATACTGTAGTGGCAACAAAAGTATTATGACACAATGTTTAACACAGTAAAAGTGCTACAGTATCACTCTAAGAAGAGGGTTTTGTACCTGCCATCATTTTTTATTTTCACACCCAGAGTACCACTAATTTTTATTTAAAGCCCCAGAGAACCACTACTTTGTATTAAAAGCCCCAGAGTAGCACTAATTTGTATTTAAAGCCCCAAAGTACCACTACTTTGTATTTGAAGCCCCAGAGTACCACTACTTTTATTTACAGACTTGGAGTACCGTGACTTTTTTTTATGACCCTGCCTCGTGTACCACTGTTTTTTGTATCTGCAAATATAGAGGTCGGACAAACCAACTTTAGAAGTGCCCGGCAAAAAAAAAAGATGTGTTTCTCTAGAATAGGAAACAACCTGGTGATTGCCCAGCAAAGATTGTGATGAAAAAGAGAGAAAGTCAATGCAATTGGTACAAAAATAATTAGAACTAGATAAGCGGAGCAGCATTTTATTTTTTAGATAGATCCATCTGCAAACAATAATGAATAAAGGAGGGTGGTGTAATTTCTCTATGTACATTCTCATATAACCCCAAACAGTGGAACATCATTCCTTCTTCAATTATCTTGTTGTACAACCATGTTAGAAATCCAGCATTATTGTTGGTTCAGGGAAGTCTGAACAGGCCCATATAGAAGCCAAGCTGGCAATGTGCAAATGAAATCTGAAATAGGATTTTCAATTCCTAGTTTTGGGAAACGGAAATGTGTGTTAAATTGCACATGACATTTCTTTTTCCTCGGTGCATATTGTGTACTTCCTAAATGTGTATCCATTGGATGCAGAAATGGCTTCTGCGCTCTCTGGCAGAGAAGGGGTTAATCTAAGTAGAACCATTGATCAAAGTGTAGAAGGGGGTAAGGAGAACTGCCATTATTTTCATACACAAACCTACACTTTCACTTATTTTTAAAGGAGAAAAAGAAGAAGCATTTCTGTGCTCTCGAGAAATAAATATACCATATATATATATATATATATATATACTAACATTGGATGGTTTCTGTCACCTTTTTCACCCACCATAACTTAAAATGTATGATATATATATATATATGGAACCATGTTAAAAATGGTTTTTGAAGCAAAAAGTGGCACTGTGTGCTCATTTGCATGTCATTCCCCAAAATCCCTTGCTGCAGTGGAAGTGCTGTATGCTGGGTGATAATGGTGAAAGGCGGGGTTGCAGACCTGCCTAAGACATGCAGATGAGCATACAGTTGTATTTACATTTGCATATATATATATATATTTTTTTTTTTTAAATAGTATCTCTAGAAATGTTCCCTTTATTTCAATGAGGCATGAAATCAAGCACAGACAGTACCACTATTCTCACTTAAATGGCAATTTATGAATCGTTAAGTGCACTATCCCACTCCTCACTAAGGATCTTATTTACTAAGCACTAACTTGTGTTTTGGTGTTGGCTCTAAAAATGGTACTGTATGAGTTTAGGTTTTGGTTCTGGTTTTGCCAAAACTCGATTTGCTTGTTTTTTTTGTTTGGGATTTTCGTTACAAAATGATGGAGGGTGGAGGGGAATACAAAAAAATCAGTCAAATACAAAAATAGCATAATACAGTGTAGCCAGGTTTCCCTTACCTCCCAGTCCGGGGAGCGTGGGGGGGGAGGCTGCAGGGAGATGCCGGGTGCCGCCAGAGTGGCAGACAGACCCGGCATAGGTGCCACTAGCTTTGCGGAGAGGGCTGCAGCACAGCGGGAGCGCTCCAGTGCACTGGAGCTCCCCTTTGGCCTGACTATGCAGGGTGCCACTATTTTGAGGAATTGCGCATGCGCACTAGACATCTCGCGCATGCGCAGTACAGCAGCCATCTTAGAAATCGGCTCAGCGAGGGACTACAATTCCCAGCAGCCCCAGGGGCTGCATAACCATGGGCCAGCATAGCCAATAGGGCTGCTGGAATCACGGAGACTAGGAGATAAAGTTTTGGCGCAAAGAAGGACCACGCTTAAGTCGGAAGCAGGACACCAGGGAGAGAGGTAGTGTCTTAGGTGCCAGTGGCCCTGAGACTAGGCCAGATCTTCTCCCTAGGTCCCAGATAGGCCCCGACACCCATCAGGTTGTGGCTGCTGCAGGGAAGGCCCATAGCTAGGGACACTTCCACCAGTAGCTGCGTGTAGTGAGAGTACAGCCCACGGGTGACAGACGCCACGTGGTGACTGTGGCCTGCGGTCTGGGACCAGACCCAGGTATATACACTATCAGAGACACTATTACAGGGATACAATCCAGCGGAAGATCCCACCAGAGGCGGACGCCTGAGGATCCGAGCGGCGTGGGACCGCGTCGCTGATCAGCAGAGCCATCAGCCGAGGCTGCCTGGTCTGGACTAAGAACAGGGAGATATTAAAGCTACATGTACAACAATGGCCATACACACATTGGGTAGCGCTACTCCACACGAACACTCTTTGGGTGGGCCTGGACTCTGTGGGTTCCACCGGGGTGACGTTGAGGTGTGGGGGTATACTTTGTCTGGTCTGTATGCTATTGGGTACACGGTGCGTACTGCTGCAGTTTTGGCGTGAAGCAGGACCACGCTTCAGTCGGAAGCAGAACACCAGGGAGAGAGGTAGAGTCTTAGGTGACAGTGGCCCTGAGACTAGGCCAGATCTTCCCCTGGGTCCCAGCTAGGCCTGACTCCCATCAGGTTGCGGCTGCTGCAGGGAAGGCCCATAGCTAGGGACTCTTCCCCCAGTATCTGCGTATAATGAGAGTACAGCATGCCGGTGACTGCGGTCTGCGGTCTGGGACCAGACCCAGGCATATACACTATCAGAGACACTATTACAGGGATACAATCCAGCAGGAGATACCTCCAGAGGCGGATGCCTGAGGATCCGAGCGGTGTTGGACCGCATCGTTGATCGGTGAAACCATCAGCCGGGGTGGCCTGGTCTGGACTAAGAACAGGGAGATATTAAAGCTCACAGCTACATGTGCACCAACGGCCACACACACAGTGGGTAGCGCTACTCCACACGAACACTATTTGAGTGGGCCTGGACTCTGTGGGTTCCACCAGGGTGACGTTGTGGTGTGGGGGTATACTTTGTGGGGCCTGTGTGGTAGTGGGTACACGGTGCATACTGCTATAGTACAGTATTGAGTTATGTGTTATCAGTAAAGATAAGTTATTATACTTATATGTGTTTATATTTACTCTTTACTGTTGGTTCCTGGGAAGAGGTTATCCAGCTGCGCTTGGATTCCTCCCAGGTGGAGGCGCTGTCATCAGATAGACCGTGATCACCCCAGGCTCCTTTCAGCGGAGGATCAGGCCTCCTGTTAGCCACTCATGTAACGGCAGCGCAGGTAGTTTCCCTAGACACGGGGGAAAGGGGGCTACAACAGCATGAAAGTGCTTCGCATAAGTATGAATCATAGGAAACTAAAATGTAATAACTGAAAAATAACGTTAAAAAAAACCGATAGCGCTAGAGATTGGCATTTGACCCACTGTACTGGTTTTTAGTTCTAAATCAGTTTTGTGTTTTGGTGCAAAAAATCGGAAGGGTTTTGGCTTTGGAATATAAGGTGCCGGTAGGTTCTGATTTAACATACGGCTTTGCCGATCTCTCCTAAGCAGCGCTGTGCAATAACAGACCTTACATTGTTGCCTTAAGGTGTCCATGGCAGGGGTGCTCAACTCCAGTCCTCAACAGGTCAGGTTTTCAGGATATCCCTGCTTCAGCACAGGTGGCTCAATCAGTGGCTCAGTCGAAGACTGTATCGCCTGTGCTGAAGCAGGGATATCTTTAAAATCTGATCTGTTGGGAGAGGATCTTGAGGACTGGAGTTGAGGATTCCTTGCCATAAAACACCTTCCGGATACAATGTAAGGTCTCTTATAGCACAGCACTGCTTAGGAGAGATTGGTCTAAAAAGTAGTGTTACGCCTTGATTCCAGGAGAACTCAATTGTTGTAACCAAATGACGCCTGCAGCCTGCAATGGGCAGAGTCGGACTCGGAATAAACTATCACATTGTTTTCTTTTCTTTAAACAGGCCTATTGTGTTCCCACTCACCTCTGACCCTGCACACACAGACCTGAACTCTGGTCTGAGATTCCCAGGGATTGTACCATGGTTATAGGGGGAGGGCAGGGGGGAGCCAGGAGAAGGCATGCTTGGGGTTGCCACGGCAACCTGACCTTGCGCCGTCTGCCGAGAACAAAGACAGGCTTCTTGTCCCTTCTATCTCGTGCCCTGCTAGTGCCCACCCACCCACCCCCACTCTCCCGCTGTTACCCTACAGAGGGCGTGAAAACAGCACATGGGGACCAAGCTCGAGCAGCACTCTACGACCCTCAATGTAGGACACTCATTTAGGCCAATGCAGTGGGAAACATGCAGCCCCGTAGCACAAAGGGGGATAAACAAAGGCACATTTCTGCACAGCGTCTTCCTTTTTTGTCCATTGAGAAGGAATTACTGGCCCGTGCATGGGAAACCTTCCCCTTCCTGGTCCCAACACCTTCCCGGAGATGAATATCAAACTCCGAGGGCTGAAATCAGTGAGATTTTAGGGTTCTGCCCCCCCCAAGGGGTTTTAATGAAAAAGGGCTGATTTTTATGAAATGAAACTCCATTGAAGTCTGTGAAAAAAAGTCAGTGAGACTGACTCCAAATTAATTAAACTCAGAGAAAACCAGAGAGAGTGCAATATACAGGTGTCATATTTCAAGGATCCAAAGCAGGGAGATTTGGTGTTGTATAAAAATAACATAACATGACATTTCAATGGAAATGTGCTATTTTTTATCAGTGAGTCTCCATTGACTTCTATGAGCCTAATAGTGCTAAAATCATGTTAAAACTACGTCACATCACTGGCACTGATTTGCAACGTGTGCAAGGCCATCCTGGCATCAAAGGGGTTAAAATCTTACCGCCCTTGGTGGCAGCCCCTCAGGGAATCGGAATGTTGATTTTTGTGGTGATATAATATGCAATATTCATATATTCTCGTTTGTAAAGATGTGCGAACATTTCATATGCTTAAGCTTTCGATGCCAAGGTTTTGCAACAAGTTCGCTAAGGTGCTAAGTCAGCGGGCACTGCGTGTTCAATTAGGTTTGTTTATGGGAGTCAATGGCCGTGGTAACACAGAATATTACAGAATATCACAGAATATCCCCCTAGAACTAGCAGTCGGGAAAAAAAAGCCTGTGCTAGTTGTGTATGTACGTTATGCCTCGAGTATGAAATCTTGCTTTGACCCATGCAATGTGGCACGAAGGCGGTACGTTTTTTTTCTTTCTGGCCGTCCAATCACTGAAGGGGTTAATCGCACTGCATCAGCATAGCCGGTCAGCATTAGAGTGAGGAAGTTACCTACAAATGCTGCAACTGTTTTATCTGCTATAGACCACAAACAAAATCCTTGCTGAAAGGCAGGTCACTTACGAGTCACTTATTGGAACTTGTGCTTAAGCAAAACTCACACTCGGCAAATAGTGTCGCCCATCCATCTGTCATCAGCACAGGCAGATTTTCACATATACATTATCTGTTTTAAAGTTGTTACTACCGTAATACTTAACGCAGAGCTATTCAAACTTCTACAATATTAAGGAGGATACATCAGGCGGAGAAGAAAAGCCTTTATATGATACCTAGGTTTAATCACACGAACACACTTTTATTTAACCATTTTATTGCCGGGTCTGTGCAGGAGCTTATTTCCAATTTTGAAATATACAGTACATACTTAAAAAATATATATATATAGATATAGCCGAGCTCCCACTCTTACCTTGGTGCTGGACGGGGGAGGCTGCGGGCTATCTATCAGAGCGTTGGAGCTCAGCGGCGTACCCAGCACGCGCTGTTCCCTTAGTTATGAGGTAAGGGGGCTACATATAAATGAAAGTTGCAATCCTGCGTTGCCGGACAAAAAACACACACCTTTTGCAAAGAATTTAACAGTACAGTTGCTTTCCAAAACAAATCTAAGAATAATAACAGCAAAGATTTGGCTGCTTTCATATTTCGGGGAATTGGTTACAAGTTTACTTTCTTCATGGGACCTATGAATGGGCTATTTGTTCTCTTTACCCTTAGCCCACCCTGTCCTTATCAGAGACCCAATACAGATAAGGGGAGGGAGAGACAGGGAGCTCTGCCTGCACAAACTCCTGTTGAATACACAGTGGCATCACACAAAAGGGAGCTGCCAGAGGAAATCACACCCCTCCATATCTCAGTTCAGCATGTTGACATAATACTTTTAAAAATGATTTAAAAATACGTGTCAAATTTGCGTCAAAAAAGGCATCAATCACCCCAATGTATCCCAGTAACATGTCAGTGGCATAAGCGACACTGTAGCTTTGCGAATACAATGAGTTAGTATTCAGTACCCAAAGTCACAGCAGCCATATAGGCAAACAAGTCTTGCAATGTCAGCTGTAAATAACCGTTTATACTGTAAGTATGTGTGGGTCTGGATATATCATTGTATAATATGTTAGTGTGATTGTAGTTAGATTGTGTGTCAGTGCCTTAGTGCAGGGGTAAAAATGAAGAGTACATAGTGATTGTACCCCAAAGAAAATTCACTTAAATGCACACCACTAGTTAAGATATAACTTTTATTATTTATTACTTAAAACATATATTACCGAGTGTGTATGTAACGGTGTTTAAAAAGAAATTAAATTGATAACAAATGCAGCAGAGTCTCCTCTCATATATAAACACTCCTTCTCAATAATAATGGTAGGGTGATGGGGACTAAATGGTGCAATCAGCCAGGGTGGGGGGACCCACCAGACCAGTGAATAGCACAGATGGTATATTGATAGTGCTAACAGTGGAAATGGGATAACTAATAGACATATAGGTATCCCATTAAAACTAATCAGTACTACCCACACTGCACTAAAATGAATAGTGGGTGTATATATATATTAAATTAACGCAGCACAGGTAACACTTGAGTCGACAACAAAACGGAACGTCTTTAGCACCCCTTGCATAGTATAAGTGCAAATGTGGCATGTTAGCAACAAAGTGCATCAAGGGGCACAATGTGAACCTCCAATACTACTTAATGGAAGGCAGATACACTTCCCTCACTGTTAGAATACACATGAATGATAACCTGATGGTATATAGAAGGTATAACACTGATCAACTGACTGGAGAACACTGTATTAAAACAGCTCCATAACGGAGACTGATGACAACATCACGTGCCCAACGCACATTTCCCTCCAGCTACGGAGCTTCATCAGGGACAATTTTAAATTCATTGAAAATCCGTTGTGCCCTGAACCTTCAATTTTTGCTGACTATGTATTATATAGTGATATTTCATAATAGTTCATAAACCCCAATGACCCAACACTTGGAGGTTCCCCCAAAGTTCTGAGGGTGTCGTGGCACCAATACCCCTGGTGTCCTGTCCCAGCAAGTCCCCACCCAAGTGTGTGTTAGTGTTACCCCCTGTGGATGTAGATGCACGTTGGGTAACTGCCTGGGTACTCCAGTACCCAGGTGCTGCTTCTTGTGATGAGTTGGAGTGCGTCAAACGTAGCCGGCCTCCAACACAAATCCCCTCTCTCCTAAGGGTCTTGATCCGCCTCATGGGGTGAGCTCCAGCTGGAGTGTCTCACCAGAATATCTCAGGGTCTGAGTCCCAGGCCGCAGGTCGCCGCATGGCCGTCCGCCACCGGCGCAACAATACTAATGAGGGGAAGAGTCCCTATCTGGGGCCTTCCCTACAATTCTGTTCTTTGGGTGTCGCAGGGCCTAACTGAGGCCTAGGGGCAGAGTTCTGGCCTAGTCCAGGGTCTACTGGCACCCTGGATGCATCCGTCCTCTCTGGTGCTCCTGCTAGACTGACTTGGCAGGCTCTCATCCCGTGGAGGATATCCTGTTCCTCCTCTGCCAGAGTCCCATTGGCCGGGACAGTCCCATGTGGTATTTCCATCCCACCCGAGGATTTTGGGACTTGTAGTCCCACTGCTGCATCTGCGGAGCCATCCTAAAATGGCTTCTGCACTCTACACACTGCGCATTCGCACATCGCCACACTGCGCATACGTGATTAGCAAAATGGCTGCCCCACACTCCCGATTGCACGGAGCTCCGGCCAACTACTTGAAAACTCTTCCCGCACTAAAGGCAGGGTAGGGGGACTCAGCTACATATGATATCAATGTAAAGTTATATATAGCCACCCCATATGTTCTAGAAGCAAGTTATTCAGAGTTTTGACTGGGGTCCTCACTGTGAGTATGTATGTATGTATATCTTTATTTATGTAATGCTATCCAGGTACATAGCTCTTCACAGCAGAAATACACATGCCATAATATTATAACACAATGGGAATAAGTGCTTCAGACAAAACAAAAGGAAAATGAGTCCCTGCCCCGAAAAGCTTGCAATCTATATGGTAAGTTGGGAGAATTTACAGATATAGTAGGAAGATGTTCTGGTAAGTGCATCTGCACGAGGCCAAGGTCAGTGCATATAAAATATATAGTATCAGCCAGCAGAATTTGGAGGCGGCATGCCGGCTTGCCGCCCCGCGCATGCAAGATCAGTGTTTGCCGCTTGTGCACATGCGTCGCTGGCCACTTCTGCCTGAGCATTGATGGCCCCTTCTGTGCATGCACGAGCGGCACTGACTGCTTCTGCACATGCACGAGCGGTGCTGTCCTCTTATGCCCATGAGAGAGCGTGCTGGCCACTTCTGCGCATGCGCGAGCGGCAATCGTGTGATGTCACGATACCATGAGAACAGGAGGGCGGCATAGGTAAGTTCTTATGGGTGCCATTTTTTAAAATCTGCTACTGTGTCGGGCAGTGAGTGAGACAGGTGGGAGAGGGCTTTATATACAGAAGGGGTAGAGAAATTACATCCTTGAGCAGAACGTAAGAGTCGGGCAGGTGTATAGTAAGACGTTGGGGCTGAGATGTAAGGAGGGGCAGAGGAGTGTATAGCCTTAAAAGAGAGGAGGAGAATCTTGTAAATAGGTTTGTGTTTATTAAGATGTGTCCTATCACCATTTGTTGTTTTCAGTTAGGAACATGCCCTTTGAGAAAGTGCCTGATAGAGCACCAGGGATCTTACGTTGTGGGAGAGGGATACTACTTTTCCTAGTCTCATAGGGTTGCCCCTACCACAGGTTGATCTCTACTGTTCTCCCCGAGTTGCTGACACTGCAGCCCATGTTCACATAGAACCCACCCATCCAGCGGGTTCCCACCGCATCAGAGCCTCCCTGCAATCGGTCCCCATAATATCCTTTGTGGTGGGCCCTCAAGTTGGGCACCTCCCCAGCATAGGAGTGAGAGCTGCCAGTGGATGAAGTCTGGGGTATTGTTGTTTGCCGCGAGTTCTGTCCAGATCCAACGTGTGTCAATGACGCACCTTTTATTTGTAGAAAAGTTCCTAGCTCCCATCTTTTTCTTATCTGCTTATTGACGCCCAGCCTGCACCTAGACCTGAGAGACTGAGCACTGCCATTGTATATAGCCAAACTAATGTGAGCCGGGTTAGGAGGGTTATATATGTCTCTGTCTTTTTCCAGCATCAGCAACACTATCTTGTTACACGATATGTTGGTCCTTGTCCTGAAGGCAAGGTCAGACAATAGTCCACACGTGCAGGTTCAGGGTAAACCAAATGTTGAGTGGTTTTATTTCTCGACAACACAAATAAATAGTTGGGCACACTGTCCCTTTAAGGCAAAACAAAACTCATAAAGAGAACGCCTACTCCCCATAGGGAGATCTTGCTAAACATCGGGCTGGCTGGCTTTGTCCAGTTCCCAACCCCTAAACATATACCAAAATAGTTATGGAACAATATTAAAGTTCTTACTCTATCTTTGTTTGGGAATCTCTCCCTAGAGAGAGTTTAGGAAATCCTCCTGGATAGGAGCTTGCACAGGACAGCTCTAGTCAGCCACAGAAAAAAGGATGGTGTGAAACAGTGCTATATATATAAATAAAAACACTTAAATGGTGTAGAACACTGGCAGCCAGGTAAAAAACTGACAGTACAGTCAGTCAAATAGCATAGAAAACAAAGGGTGAACCGGCGCCACAAATAATAAAGTGAAAACCAAACCAATAAGGTGTAAAGTCCAAATGGAGTCCTAATATAGCTGGTGATCAAGGATTCTCACATCAACGAAGTATATGTGAAAAAAAGAAAGAAACAAATTATGGTGCAGTACATCAAACACTGGGACTTATGAACAGACTAACAACACAAGACAAACAAGACATACAAACAAAAATACACTAGCACGGCCTAATAATAAAGACAAAGCTGATTTATTACTGGGTGTGGAGGGTAAAATAAACACGCATCCGGAGGGGTAAAATTACAATATGGAAAATAGCTGAAGCGCTCAAATGCAGGTATATCTCAAAATGATAATAAGCCAGACCACTGTACCAGGGTACTAACAATTGATATAGTACCTATTGTGTCATATAATGGGTACTATCCTCCTGAAGACAGGTGGTGTGTGGTGCAACCCACTCACCATCAGTCTCATTGGCAGGTTCCCCTGAAAAATATGCAAATACTCACATCCTGGTAGGGCAGGCAGGCAGGCTGTGCAGCTACTCAATGCAATACAGGGAAAAGGGAGACCAAAAAGCGCACCAGCACAAACGGAGCAGGAAGAAACCAGGACAAAAAAATGATTAAAAGGGCACTTTAATGTGGCAAAAGACCCATCCAATGCATTTCGAACGTCGCAGCGTTCTTTTTCAAGGAAAAATTACAACCCTACTCACAAGATGCTGGATGAAAACAGTCAACGAACTGGAAACATGCTGCTGGGCTTCCAAGATGGCGACCGGAGCACTCTAGCTGGCGTCCTCACGTGACAGAGGTGGAAGGTGGATAACTCGAATGACAGGACTTCCGGGCGGATGTGACGTCACGCCCCTGGAGTCCCACCGTAGATGTTCCTCCTTTACTATTCCTCCGCAGGTGCACCACGATACCACCACGAATCCGCTGTTGAACTGTTAAACTGCAAATTTCTCCACAGGAAACTGCAAACTTCTCCACAGACCAGGACAAGCTCTAAAAACACTCGAAACTTCCCGACGCGTTTTGTACGCATGTGCGTACTTCTTCAAGTCAGCCACCTACTGTCCCAGCTGCAGTCGGCGGCGCGCTCAACCGCCTCACACCAGCCCCTTACTTTCTCCGTAGTCCCCAGTGCCTCCTCGCTTCCTGGCTCACCGCATACTGTGACGCGTCAGCAAGCAGGGGATATAAGTGGATTGTGTTCTGGTGCAGTGACGCGTCGCATGGTGCGCCAGGGAGCCAATCAGGAACAAGTTTATTTTCATGTTTAGAGTTAGCAGTGCAATTGTTCCTACAAACATTTTGAGTGCTTTTTGACCCCCCCCCCACCCATTTTGGCTACGCCCCACACCTAAAAAAAGCTCCCTACGAGGCGTGCGTGCAGTGGGGCCTTAGCCAACGTGCGTGCAGTAGTCTCCTTATCAATCTGATTGTCAGCCGTCTCCGCTTACTTCCTGATTGCCCAAGTATTCCTACTGGGTTAACCTTCTGAGTGCTGATGAAGGACTCAGATGTATGTTTCCCAGGAATAATTAGCAGTACCTGACTTCACCCTGTCACAGTCCTGGAAAAGTATGGTATCATATTATTTAGATGATATTGAATGTGTTCAGCTCCTTAAGGACATAACAAGTTTAGTAGACAGACACGTTTGAAGCTGTGTTTTACAAAGGCCTTTTAATTATTCTCCTTTTGCTTTGAAATAACAATATACATGTGCAATGAAGTGGATTCAGTTGGTAGTTTAGTTTTCTTAAAGCGGATAAAAGGTCGTATCATGAACATGTTTGTGATGGAAGATTAGGCAGCTCTGAAATCCACTAATGCAAAATGCATGAGACTTTTTTTGTTAAGTAAAAGCCTCTGTTGTCCAGTGTTGGGAGATTAAGAGATGATCGGGAGTGATAGGTGGAGGAAGGCAGAGCTGGGATATGTATGATCTGCACACTTCCAGTTGGCACAAGCTATGATTTTGCATCCAAATAGTGGCTTATATACAGTGCAGATTTTTTTTATGATAATGAGAAGTGGTACAACAGCTAAGACTTGGCTTGTTCCATCCACTAAGTAAAATACCTCCGCAAGCACTGCACTAGTCAGCCTAAATTCTGTATAATGCAACCTTGTGGGATGCTATGCTGTCACCCAAAGCCCTGTGTCCTGCTCTGGGAGTCATGGTCTACAGGGTTTATTCATAAAACTGCGATAGTGCAGATCAGGTCCCTATTGTATGGAAACTTCCATTGAAGTCAATGAGAGTTTCTGTGCGATAGCGCTCACTGGGCACTATCACAGTTTGATGTATACATTCCTATAGGCTGAAGGTCCTAGACAAGAACACCTTAGAAGAAAAGAGTGAGAAGGAGGCAAAAGCAGAGTCGCAGATTGCAATGTGTGCGAGTTGGACGTTACTAATTGGCACAAACGATGATTAGGCATCCAGATAGCTGCTAATAGTCAAAGTCCCCTGTGAATGAAACACAGGAAGCGTTTCTGTTGCAAATAGCTACAAGGCAGCAGAATGGTCTCCTTCCATCTGCTGCTGAAATTCCACAGCATGTACTGCAAGTGTCAGCCTAACTGGGGCACAATGCATGGCTCGCGAAGGAATGCATAGAAATGCCCCTCCAGCAGTGAAGGGGTTACATAGTTACATAGTAGATGAGGTTGAAAAAAGACGTGTCCATCAAGTTCCACCTATGCTAAATTTAGACAACATAGTTACATAGTAGATGAGGTTGAGACAAGACGTACGTCCATCAAGTTCGACCTATGCTAAATTTAGACAACAGATACTTTGTCCTATATCTATACTTACTTATTGATCCAGAGGAAGGCAAACAAAAAACCCCATTAAGGGGAAAAATAAATTCCTTCCTGACTCCAAGAATAAACTCCAAGGGTTAAAATAGAGTATTAGGCATCATTGTAGTAAACATTGCAGTATAGTACGTTGTGCAATGCTACACTCCCTGCCATGCAAAGTCTTACTTTTGGGTATCCCTGTGTTAATAGCATTGACTGATTCCCTCATTACTGATGATACATCTTTTCTGAGCACTGTCCCATTTCATCACACCATCTCACCAGCTAGCATTAAGCACTAACTGCCTTCCCAACATATGTCATTACTCAATTAAGGGAGCCTTGGCGGATTATGGCTGAGGTTTAATGACTTGTTAAAGATGTTCAACACTTAAAATGTTGTTTTTCATTTACAAAGCAGCACGATCCAGAGACTTCCCCTCAGATCTGGGCGGAAATCTGCAAACTGTCCGATTTTGACAATTACCACTTTAAAAATAAAAATGAATGTTTTTAGTGCTGTGACCTCACATACGATATATATGATATACCCGCATATTCAATATGGTGAGACATTTGGGTAACACACAGCTAATAATGCATTCATTTTTATTCACTTAAATCCATGTTAGAACCAAAGTGTACCAATGTCAGGGACATGTAGTGGTTACATACCGGAGAGTGACTGATGCCTTGATTACCCAATATTTCACACATAAGAATTTTAAAATCATTTAATAAAGTTAGTTTGTAAACTTGCCGAGCTGAGACTTGGGAGGGGTTCGATTTCCTCTGACTGCTCCTTTTTGTGTGACATCACTGCGTGTTCAACAAGAGTTTGCACAGGCAGAGATGATCTCTGATAAGGACCGAGTGGGCTAGGGGGAAAGAATACAACTTGATTGACAATCATTTCCTCAGAGGCATATGAGAAATTCAATTTGTAATTACCACCCCCAAAAACATTACAGCAGCCAGATCTTTACTGCAAGTATGGTTACATTTGTTTGAGAAATTCAATCAAACTGTGAAATTCTTTATAAAAGGTTGTTTTCTTTAGACAATCATGTGGAATTGCACCTTCAAATGGAAGTTAGTGCATTTTTTGTTACCTCCTCTCTTACAATTGTAACCCTTTTTGTGCCTGCATTCACTAAGTAGCTACGGGTGTTGCATGTACCTGTGGCTTCAGGAGCTCTGAGCCTCCGCTAATTGGGAGCCTGGGGAAATACCCTTACTTATCACGGTGCAGCGCCTCCACTTGCCTAGGATCCCCATAATAGAGAATATACCCTAAGCAAGAACATTACAACCATATTGTGCAACAGCAACCTTTTATGTATTATGCATACTGAACGGAATAAATGCAGAATATATATATTAACGTTACACACACACACACACAGTGGCTCGGCCACACCTTATCAGGAATAATGTTCTGTACACACGTGGCTCTGCCACTCTCCCTAGGAGTATGTCCTATAACCAGTATCTGTATTGTACCATATGGTTTCACACGGATGTCCCAATTAGTTAGTGGGAGGCGGGATCAGCGCCTGTTGACCGGTGTAGGTGCACTTGTAGACAATGATACCTTCCGGTCACTGCGATGACCGTCACACTCCACACAGGGTCCTTAGCGTGGTTCCAGCCTTTCGCTGACACTCCGTTATGCTGCGCCGTCTGTATCCAATCCAAGATGGCGACCGCAGCTCCGCAGCTCCACAGCTCAAACCGCACTAAAGGGAAACGTCCCTAACCGCTATGGCCGTCCCTACAAAACAGCACCCTACGATGTCAGGGGAAATGCTCCTCGGGCCTGGGGAATTGTCTCTCACCTAAGCGGGAAGGTCACTGACCCTCCGCTCCCGCACACGAGGTTCCGCCAACCTCCTCCTTCACCTCCCTCTCGTGTCTGACCCACCACCCACACGCATCCGGTTCCTCTCTCCAGAGTCTCGCACCCGATTGGTCCTCAGCCTCAGCTGACTCTCTCACAGTTCAGAGTTCAAAGTGCAACCCCCAAAAGTCCCTCCAGATTGGTTGCCGTTCGCGCGCTTTCCTCGCGCATGCGCAGCCTGACTCTTACTCTATGGACCTTACTGGCAAAAGAACAGTATGGCGCTTCCTATGTCAGTGACAGCGCGGAACCCTACATACATATGTATACACATCCTTACATTCTCCCCTCTCCAGATTCCAACGTCCCCGCTGGATTACCTAACCAACATATGTGTGAACTATTTACACCGCCCTCTCTTTCCTAGATCAGGTTACACATTTCATTGAACAGTACCACCATAGCTTGCATTCTATGCCGAGCCCACTGCTGAGCCTCATAATGGGGTGCCCCAAATTGATCGTATGCCATTCGCATGGGAGGCTGACTGGTTCTCTGACTTCGCCGAGGTTCATTCCCCTCCGCTTCCTCTGCAGAGTATCCAGTTTCATCTGGTATTTCCATCTCTACCCTTGAGGGGTTTTCAACATTATTAAAGTCTCTTTGGAGTGTGAAACATGGGCTTTGTGGATCTAGGGACTGACTCACTGGAGTCAGATTATCAATGTTCGGGCCAAGAGGCTCTTTACCCGTAGCTCCTTCGGGAGATGCCTCCGCGGCCGGAAGGCCCCTTTGAGAGGTTCCTTCCATCGGATCTTCAGAGGTGGCAATTTTTACAGGCCATCCTCTGGAATTTCAGCTTCTCCATCTATTGGCGTAGCAGATAATTCTAACTCATTGTTCCCTACTTGAGGTATGGGGAGTAGATGATTCCTATGCCACACTTTTACGCGGCCTTCGGAGTCCTTGATCCGATACACAGGAAGGCCAGGCATTTGTGACTCCACTTCGTACACACCTTCTCGCCACCGATCCGCCAATTTATGTTTCCCAGGAACACCTAAGTTGCGTAAGAGGACCGCATCCCCGGGGTGAATCTCCTTGTGACGTACTTTGTGATCGTAGCGTCTTTTATTCCCCGCATTCAATTGTGCTGCAGTTCGTTCAGCCAATTTATAAGCCAGCTGCAAACTGTCCCTCAGTCGCTGTACATATCGAAAGTGCGTCCTATTGGATACCCCATCGGTAGATATCCGTAGTCGCACATCCACCGGTAACCGGTGCATGCACCAACGCTTCGACATGCTTACTCCACTCCGTCTTTTGTGGGCTTGTCAGTGTCCCCAACATGTCTAACAAGGTGCGATTGAACCGTTCGGGCAACGCATCCCCTTCGGGGTGGTACGGGGTAGTCCGCGACTTGGCAATGTTTAGCAATGTAAGCAGTTCCTTTATCAGTGTACTCTCAAAGTCCCTGCCCTGATCAGAGTGAAGACGATTTGGTAATCCATAATGAATGAAATACTTCTCCCACAGGACCCGGGCTACCGTTACGGCCTTCTGATCTTTCGTAGGGAACGCTTGGGCTTGGGCGTACCTGGTGTAGTGGTCAGTGATCACGAGAACATTACTAACGCCCCGACTGTCGGGCTCAATACAGAGAAAGTCCATACACACCAGATCCATGGGACCCGAACTTTTCAAATGTGCCATGGGAGCTGCCCTGGTGGGCAGTGTCTTTCTTTGTAGGCAGCGGGTACACCTTCGACAATGCTGCTCCACGGACTCCCTCATCCTAGGTCAGTAGAACCTATCCTGTAGCAGCCCATATGTCTTATCAATGCCCAAATGGCCATGGTCATCGTGCAGGGCCCGAAGGACTAGGGTCCTCAAGCGTTCCGGTAGAAACAGCTGACGCCGATCGGGGTGGTTATGATATGGTATCACCCGATATAACAAACAATTATCCATCTCGAACTTCCCAAACTCGTTCAACAGGAGTTTCACCAAGTTCTTGGGGGCTTGCTTCAGTATAGAAGGATCATCTCGTTGTACCGCTTGACGACCCATCTCCACTATGGGGTCTCGAGTTTGGTAATGCACTAGATCCCTCCATGAGATGATATTGTCTTCCGTGATATTCATCCCTTCTCGACCTTGATAGGCCCGAGGAATGGCTCTTGAATGGCATCCCAACGAGTCAGCAACCTGTAATTCCGAGAATGCAACCTGATCGTCGACTATCGCAGCCACGGAACAGAGAGCACGAATCCCGGGGGCCCGGTATTTCTTCCCACACCTCTTCATCCGGGGTAGCCTGAAGGCCAGGTCGACGCGATAGAGCATCGGCACCTATGTTGGTGGGTCCGGGTTTGTATTTGAGGTTGAACCTATAATTGGCCAGGGCAGCTAACCAACGGTGTCCAGTGGCATCCAATTTGGCTGATGTATTTATATAGGTCATGGGGTTGTTGTCCGTACGTACTTCGAACTGTACCCCATACAGGTAGTCATGCAGCTTGTCCACCACGGCCCATTTTAGAGCCAAAAATTCCAGTTTGTGGACCGGATAGTTTTGCTCACTAAGGGTCAAGCTTCGGCTCGCATAGGCCACAGGACGTAGCCCGGTCTCATACTTCTGATGCAATACCGCTCCCAGTCCGTTAAGGCTAGCATCAACATGTACAGTAGGACATATTCCCGGTCTGGGTCCGCATAGGCCAAGACTGGAGCCTGAGTGAGGCTAGTCTTTAAATTCAGGAAGGCCTGTTCACACTCCGGGGTCCATTTCTCCCCAAAGGGCGTCTGCGCCGTGATCCCCTTCGTCTCAGTTTCCCCTGGGTACACCCTTAGAAGATCGTTCAGCCGCTTTGCTAGAGTAGCCTTCCACGAACCGCCGATAATAGCCACAAAATCCCAAAAACGACCGCAGCTCTTGAATATTTTGAGGCCTAGGCCAGTTCACCACCGCTTCTATCTTCCCAGGATCGGTGGACACCCCTTCAGCCGATACGATATGGCCCACATACGTCACAGAGGACCGACAGAATTTACATTTGTCCAGAGATAGTTTGAGGCCTTCCCCCTGAAGCCTATCCAACACCTTCATTAGTCTCTCGGAGTGTTCTTCTAGAGTCCGCCCAAACACGATAATATCGTCCAGATACACCAGGCATTCTTGCGGGTTCAGGTCTCCAAGAGTTCTTTCCATTAATCGCTGGAACGTGGCGGGTGCCCCGCAGATCCCTTGCGGCATGCGAGTGAACTGATAAAACCCCACGGGGCAGATGAAGGCCGTCTTTTCTTGGTCCTCCTGCCCCATGGGTACCTGGTAATACCCCGACCGGAGGTCGAGTACACTGAACCAAGTGCTTCCCGTCAGGGCGTTCAATAAATCTTCAATTCGGGGCAGCGTGTATTGATCGGGAATGGTGCGGTTATTCAGTGTTCGATAGTCCACGCATAAGCGTACGGTCCCGTTCTTCTTGCGGACTACCACAATGGGCGAGGCGTAAGGACTCCGGGACCCTTGCACGATCCCAGCCTTCTCCATTTCGGCGAGTAACCTTCTCACTTCGTCTACGTCTCGCGGGGCGAGCCGTCGAGAACGTTCCCGGAAGGGAGTAGCGTCACTCATTCGGATGGTGTGGCGGGCACTGCGGCTGCACCCCACATCCATGTCACTGGTGGAGAACACCTGTTGGCGCTTTTGTAACTCGATCTGCAGCCTTTCCCTCCACTCCTCGGGGAGCGGAGAATCCCCAAAGTCGAATTCTAGTCGGGATCCGGAGGTATGACCATAGTCATGGGATCGGCCCGTTACGCTCTTCTCTTCGGGAGTCACGGGGTATATTCTGCCTAGTGGCTGGCACCGATCAATGTTCATGGGATATGGGGAGATATTCTGCACGTATACCCAGGTGCGCTCAGGAATTTTTCCAGGCCACTTCTTGACGGAGGCCAATACTTCGTAGCCCAGTCGTTGCTCATCCTGGGCCACACTTTCCAAGGAGAAGAACTGATCCTCCGAGCGTCGGCCCGGGTAGTGGCATGCGGCTATCATCATTCTTCCTTCCCCCGGGGGAATTTGAGTCAGTCCCCACTCTTGGCTATAGAGCATCCCATGCTCTTCTTCGGTCGCGATTTTCCCGCAGACCTCTTGGAGGGCAGGGCAGGCAGCCAGGGCCAGCAGCGGGGCTTCTCCCGCCTCTTGCAAATACATGTGAAACACAGCGCGCACGATGTCAGCGTTATTACCCAAGATGATCGGAGCGCTGGGGTGATCCTGAGGTTCAGGGCACACTAAGGCCTCCACTTCCATGGGATGATGTTTGCCAGTGTTCAGTTGTGGAATGTCTAACTGCACCTTTACTACGCCATCTATGGGATAATCCTCATGACTCAATCCCCTCAGTCGCAAGGCATCCGCAGAGAGTAATGGTAATCGATGGAGGTGTTGATCGTAGAAGGGCCGGTATACGATTGTCACCTGAGATCCCGTGTCCAGCAATGCCGCGGCGTAGATGCCTTCGATAACTACCCGAATAATGGCGGCGGGGCCGATTCTGCTGCTTGGGGATGGCGGCGACGCCTCTCCATCCTCCAGAGTCTTGCACGGCATTGACTGCGCGGGCCGGGATGCCGTTTTCCGTAAGGTGGGGCACCGGGCACACAGATGTCCCATCTTTCCACATGCGTAGCACTGCATTAGGCTGAGGTAATCCTCGCTTCTCCTGGTTGGTGAACTTCGTCCGGTCGAGGGACGGAATCTGGGTGTCACTGGGGGGGTGACATCCTCGGGGTCGGGATCTCCAGATTCGGGCACGTCAGGCTTGGGTTCTGCTTTCTTGACTTCCTTACTCCCCGGCTGGGGCTTCTTCCCGGTGGCTAGGTCACGCCCTAACAACACCGTCTCATGCGCCTGGACCCGATCCATTAGGTCGTGAAACGACAAGGCTTGTCCGGGCGTTAGGCAGCTACTGACCCGCACTGACACGGGGTGTAAGGGTAGGAGCCCCCTCAACAGCTGAGTGGTGCGTAGTCCGTTGGCTTCTATCCTTGGCAACACGCCTTTCCTCACCAGATTCCAGAGGTCCAAGTGTAGTCGCCTGAGAAAATCGGACACCATTTCCCCTTCCTTCTGGGCTAACGCATGGAATTTGGCCATCAAGGCATACGTGTCCACCGGGGCTCCATACGCCTTTGTCAGGCAATAGATGAGATCTGCCGCATCAGCTTCCGGATTGTCATCTCGGTAGTAGTGCACCATGTGGGACGCGGGGGGCCGTAAGCACTCAACGATGCGCTGCCTGCGGACCGCGTCCGTGCAGGTCCATTCAGGCAGTACCTGTTCGGTATGATCCAGCCAGTCCTCTATCCCTACTTCCCCTTGGGGCGTGGGTTTCTCACCGGAGAAGGCCTTTAACTTCCTGTACTGGAGCGACTGGGTGGTGTTGTGGAGAGCGGCGGCTATGGCGGGAAGAGAGGTGTCTCCCGGTAAGCTATCCCCGACTGCGGGGTAAGTGTCCAGTCTTGATAAGCTAAGTCGGTTGAGGCCAGACCGCAGGCCGGACGGGGTGGATGAGGAGCCTAGGCTCAGGGCTGCCGGCCAGCGAGGGTGCAGGCCACGGTCAGGGGAGGGGTCGAGGCCTCCGGTCGCGGCACCTACGGCGGTTGTATACTCTCTCTGTGGGGTGGAGGTGGCCAGGGGCGCAGGGGCGTCCACCTGGACTATGGGGCAGCGCACCCCCGGGGCCTCGGGCAGTAGCAGTATACGGGGCAAAGCCTCGGGGCATATATCTTGTTCAGTGGCATACAAGACCCGGCGCCAGGCCTGTTCGTGGTCATAGAAATGGTCTTGTACTTGGGCATTGTCCAGGAGCGGAAGCTTTCGGACCTGCTCGGTCACTGTGCCTAACGAGATCGTGGCGGGGACATGGCCCAGCGCGAAAGCACGGTTCAAGGGAATCCCGCGCCGCTGGGCCCACTTGCGCACCTCGAGCGCCGAGGGCACCGACATGATGTGGGTTGGTTGCACAATAGAGACAAAAGTGGGGGCACCCCAGGTCTGAAATATCTCAGCAGCGCCTCCAAATGTAACCCTTTTTGTGCCTGCATGCACTAAGTAGCTACGGGTGTTGCATGTACCTGTGGCTTCAGGAGCTCTGAGCCTCCGCTAATTGGGAGCCTGGGGAAATACCCTTACTTATCACGGTGCAGCGCCTCCACTTGCCTAGGATCCCCATAATAGAGAATATACCCTAAGCAAGAACATAACAACCATATTGTGCAACAGCAACCTTTTATGTATTATGCATACTGAACGGAATAAATGCAGAATATATATATTAACGTTACACACACACACAGTGGCTCGGCCACACCTTATCAGGAATAATGTTCTGTACACAGGTGGCTCTGCCACTCTCCCTAGGAGTATGTCCTATAACCAGTATCTGTATTGTACCATATGGTTTCACACGGATGTCCCAATTAGTTAGTGGGAGGCGGGATCAGCGCCTGTTGACCGGTGTAGGTGCACTTGTAGACAATGATACCTTCCGGTCACTGCGATGACCGTCACACTCCACACAGGGTCCTTAGCGTGGTTCCAGCCTTTCGCTGACACTCCGTTATGCTGCGCCGTCTGTATCCAATCCAAGATGGCGACCGCAGCTCCGCAGCTCCACAGCTCAAACCGCACTAAAGGGAAACGTCCCTAACCGCTATGGCCGTCCCTACAAAACAGCACCCTACGATGTCAGGGGAAATGCTCCTCGGGCCTGGGGAATTGTCTCTCACCTAAGCGGGAAGGTCACTGACCCTCCGCTCCCGCACACGAGGTTCCGCCAACCTCCTCCTTCACCTCCCTCTCGTGTCTGACCCACCGCCCACACGCATCCGGTTCCTCTCTCCAGAGTCTCGCACCCGATTGGTCCTCAGCCTCAGCTGACTCTCTCACAGTTCAGAGTTCAAAGTGCAACCCCCAAAAGTCCCTCCAGATTGGTTGCCGTTCGCGCGCTTTCCTCGCGCATGCGCAGCCTGACTCTTACTCTATGGACCTTACTGGCAAAAGAACAGTATGGCGCTTCCTATGTCAGTGACAGCGCGGAACCCTACATACATATGTATACACATCCTTACACAATATTAACCCTTTGGGTGCCACCCAGGGGGAGATCACGCCCTGCGCTCCGACACCATCTATTGCGCAGGGAAATGGTAGAGGACTCATCCTCTTACATTTACGAGTTAAGGGATGCACCATTCTGGTGCCCACGACCCATCCGGTCATCAAGGGGTTAAATTAAAGCCCTAGTAGTTGCACTATATGTTAAAGCAAAGTAAAACTTAAACAAAATTATATGTTAAAGTTAATTTTTTTAGGGGTTGATCGGGCAGATGACTCAGAGGGGGCTTCCCTCCGATTGTGGCATCACCCAACCTGCTCACATGATGCGGCAGTGTCGGAGGTTCTGTGGCAGTCTGGTCACTAGACCCCCCTCACTGTAAAGGTTAGAGCCAACTCAATTTAGGGCCAGCAAAATATGTTTAGATTTAGATGCATACTCATGATCAGATTCCGTTCCTTGACCTTCGACCCTTCCAGCAACCACCCCATCCCCAGTTACCTCCCCCATACGTAACCCCAAAAAACACCAGGTAGCCAAGATTGGAGGTATAACTGGGCAACAGCTTTATTAATAAACAGCAATTTGTTTAAGCCAAAGGGAAACAGAAATGACCGCACCCCCTGACAGGGTGTCTTTGAGAAGATACCCGGTTCCATGTCACCGCACCACGGCCAGTCTCCGCCACCAGGTGACGCCCAGCACACTGGCCTCTGCAGCAACCAAAGGCCACCAAAGATAACCCATCACATGACGCAACGACGTCATGACATCGTGGGACGAGGGCCGGAAGCTATAAACTTTGCACCCCCCAATATGAATTTCTGGTTGCGCCCCAGGGGTGGAGGCTCCTCTTATGCTGCAAGACTGCAGAGATATTTTTAGGTTGTAAATTTGTAGGCTTTTAAATTGATCACTTAAAAAAAATAATACTAATACGTACAATGCATAAAACGGGAAAGTAAGAAAAGTTATATATTTTAGAAATGTGTTCTGTGTTTTTGGCTGAAAATAGCCCTATTTGCAGCTTCGGAGAGCATAAAATTATCCTCTTCACTGTCACATGTTTGTGCCTACAGTATAGATGCAGCCCCACATGATATTGGCAGGGCCGGCAATAGAAATCTTTGGGCCAAGGACAAATGTAAGGATCAGTATCAGAACCATGGACTTATCCTCATCCACAAGCAATGAGACAAAGAAGACCTCAAGAACTACAAACCAATCAGTCTACTTCCAATCACTTTAAAAAGTTTTACGAAGATACTCACTAACTGGCTGCAAAAGACCCTTGACTTTGCCCAGCCTAGAGAACAAGCGAGATGTCGCAGTGGATACAACACAATTGACCACATTCAAGTAAGTTGTACAAGAAGTGATTTTCCAAAGTAATAAATACGATCTTCCACTCACCTTAGGATTTGTAGATGACAAAAAAAGCATTTGATTCTGTCTACACCCCGGCTGTTCTAAAGGCATTAAGAAGACAAAGTGTTGAAGAAGTGCACATTGATATTATAAAGCTCATTTACGATAATGCCACATCAACCATTATATTATATGAAGATACAAGCAAGATAATGATCACTAAGGGAGTGCGGCAGGGAGACACCACCTCACCAAAGCTTTTCATAGCAGCACTTGAAGAATTGTTCAAAACAATGCTTTGGAAAGAAAAACGAATCACAAAACTGAATATTTGAGTCACCTACGATTTGCAGAAGACTTTGTTATTTGTGCCCCAAATCCAGAAGATCTCTAGCAAGAACTCTGAGAACTCTCCAAAGCAAGTAAGAAAGTGGGCCTACATATGAATCTCAGCAAGACCAAAGTGATGTTCAACAAATGTGTAAACTTTGCAAAGATTGACATAAATAGAACTTTGAGAAGTTGAAGACTACAGATGTAACAAGACTTAGGATAAGGCCCCCGCTCCCTCAGTCAGCGCGCCCGCACTGCAGACAGGCGGGGCGCTGACAGACACAGGCCGCGAAATGCGGTCTGTAGGGAGCGGGAGCCGGGGCTGGAGTGGGAGGGAGGGGCGTGGTTTAAGCGGAGGGGAGCGTGGTTTAAGCGGAGGGACCCGCTACCCCCCGCCCCCGCCACGGGCTCAGGCTCTTGGGCTGCAGGAGGGAGCTGCTGCGGGCTGCCCTACTCACACGCTGACACTCAGGCACACACACACTCAGGCACACACAGACACACAGACAGGCACTCATGCACACACACACACAGGCAGGCACTCACGCACTCAGGCACACACATACACACACACATACACACACACACACACACACACAGACAGGCACTCAGGCACACACATACACACACACACACACACACACACAGACAGGCACTCAGACACACATATACACACACAGACAGGCACTCACGCTGCTTTCCCTCCACACTCTCCTCCCCGCTCCCCGAAGCCTCCCCTCCTCCCGAAGCCTCCCCTCCTCATTGGCTCACAGCCACACCACGTGACGCGTCGCCGCTTGGGATTACAATTCTCTTGAATCCCCTGGCGGCTGACGCGTCACAGTGTGTAGTGAGCTGTGCCGTGAGGGAGGACTGGGATCGGCTCGGGAGGATTCCCCTGCTGGTGGGGAACGCTCGTGCGGCCGCCCGTGCCGCCGGGCGCAGCGGGTCACAGGCCTTAATATCTTCAGTGCCATGCCACTTGCATTCACCTGACCATGGTGGTCACAGAACCAAAGGAGTAATGGTGCTGGGGGTCACCTTCAAAAGCATGGACCCCTGCAGCACGATCACGGAAGACACTGTTCTCAGCACCACAGATATTTGCTTGTTTGTTCACGGCGCTGTAGACAGTAAAGGAAAAAGATTGATGCGAATAGCGCTAACGAAATAACAATAAATAAGTGAATCCTGAACTAAGGAAACAAAAAACCTAGTGGAAAAAATGGGCTGCCTGGTAGAAACTGATAGCACAATCAGGATGGAACAATAGAACAAAAAGGGGGGTACCGGCGCCTTGAAAGTCCAAATGGAATATAGTCCTGGAAATTCCAGACAGAAGGATGAATGTCCAAGGAGATAAGTTGGCAATTCCTCAGTCTTTTAGGTAATCAAGTGTAGCTTCATCAGTGTAGGAAACAATATGAAATGAAAAGAAGAGAATTATAGTGCAACACAGCTAACTCAAAAATGACAAAACATACAGTAAGACTAACAAAACAATACAACACAACACAAGACTGACCACAAATATACAAAAGCAAGGCTGAAATAAAAAAGTTAGTTTAATACAACTCTATGATATAAAAATTGAATGGATGAGGGACTCGGGGTACGCTGATCCGGAGGAGCAAAATCGGAGTGCTACTCACAGGAAAGCCAAAGGCAATGCGCGATGGAAAATGTATCTTTAAATGCCCAGATCTTTGGATGAGCTGGTGCACCTCTCCTCACTCCTCGCCTCCATGCCGCGTCGACCGGAAGGGACGTCACCGGATGCTACGTCACTGGTAGGCGGGATAACTACACTGAAGTCCCGGATGTGACGTCACCATATGCTCCGTCGCTACTGGGCAGGATAACTCTGCAAGCGGTCTCTCTGTCTCCTATTTGAATGACTCTGATATCTCAGAGCTCAAACTTCAAGCGCACCTTCATCCACAATACCCAAACAAGTAATAAAAAACCCTACGCATTTTGTGCGCTTGCGCACACTTCCTCAGACAGTAAGTCTTACTATATCTGTATGTCTACCTTGGCCGGCAAATAACAATGCATGTGAACCATTTGAATGAAATCAATAGTAGAATGAAGATAGGATGGAGTGCATTTGGAAGAAACAAAGGAAGCTTCCACTGTGCCTCAAGAAGAAAGTTTTTGACCATTGTATTCTGCCTGTGCTCACATACTGTATGGATGTGAAACTTGGACCCTAAGTTCGAAGATAACTTAAAGTAAGGAGAGATGTATGCTGGGTATTATGCCGAGACAGGAAAAAGAGTGTATAGGTTCCCTAGAAGCCGGGCAGGGAGAGTTACAGGTGGATTGCTGTTTTAAACATGTTTTAAGACATTTGTATTGGCTTTGCAAACGTAAGACTTGATGTGTAGCTGTATAATATAGGCACATAACATACAATATGTACTACGCTAATTAGGGACTATACAAGGAATCAGATCTAAATGAGGTGATAGACACAGTATCGATTCCAAAGTTAGTTAAGGAAGACACAGGTATGAGTTAAAAGTCCTTCCCTGAGAATACACTGCATTAACCCTGGCAGTGCCCTATGGACGTGCAGCATACGTCATTGAGGATGGCACCCTGGGGCCCCTTATGAAGTACGCTCTATGTCATGGGGTTTTGCTCATTTTCTAGGGTGTGTTATGGGGAGGCGGGGGTGCGGTTTGCATGAATGGAAACAGGAAGTGATCACGTGGTCAGTTGCGGTGACTGATCACGTGATCGCTAGTGCCGTAGGGTGGCGGCATGCTCTTTGGCACTGAAGAGTTAAACTTGGGTCACCATTCCGTTTTCCCCAGCAAATAAAGCGGGACATTCCTGTAGCTAGCCACGAAGAAGCTGTGTCCCTGACCTCTGCAGGCAAATTGTAACTGTGGGGTCCATAAGGCCAACTTTGCAAACAGTTTTGATTAGTTTCAAGAGCTTTAAAATGTTTTATATCCCCAGAGCACCAAGCAATTTTGCAAATGTGCCCATATGCATCAGGCGTAGGGTGGCCCAGTCATTAGACATTGCACTGCAAAAACTTTACTAGCTTCCAGTCTTTAATGAGATGGAATTTTAAGCAGCAACAACTCAGTGTTTTCTGAGTGACCCGATATTAGACCCATTAGAAAAAGCCATTGAGTTAATTAGCATATAGATTTTTCCATAGAAAACTAATTTTCAAAATGATTAACACTTGGGTCTTTCGACCGCTAATCTATTGACTTCTCAACTCCTCTTTTTTTTCTTTTATATTCCATTTCCCAAAATTTGTGACTCCGGGCCTGTCTGCTGTTTGTTACACGTTTCGAAGTTTGTCAACTTATTTTCTGTTTTCTGCTTTAAGGCACCGTATTAGCCTTGCAAAATGCAAGCATTTAATACTCCAAGTGCCTTTCTAGCCTTGAATTATTGTGTATCGTGCGCCGGGCCCAAGCATAATACTGTTACATTCCATTCAGGGCAACTAGTCTTTTCTGCAGCCTAATTAGTAGAAAAGCGACACTTGAATTTACCTGCTTTCTTACTACATAACTAACATTGCATTATAATCAGTGCAGGGGTCAGGGAAGTGAATTCTGCAATGCCATTTCTGATGAGAAAGCAAATACTAGGCAGCATTTTAGGCTTCAGCTGTGATTCGTAGGACTATTTAAAGTCCCAAAGCTACTTAATAGTTCAGCTCTTGAGGCTGTTTCTATAGAAGGACATAAATAAACAGAGGGGGTGCAAAGAAGACCAATTAAAATAGTGCACGGTTTGAGTTATAAAACTTAGGCCTAATTCCTACAAAGCTCTGATAAGCCAAATAGAGCCAGATCCACATAGCTTCGCTAAGTCACTTCACGTTAACACTAACAGTGTGTCTTCAAGGGACAATAACATCGTGTTAAGCCATCTTTTCCCCCGTCAAGAGCATAGGGCATTGTGGATCTAGTTACGGTCACGTTAATAGTAACACAGTATCCTCCAAGGAGAATAACACAACGTTGCGCAATGTTTCTCCCGTAAAGAGCATAGCGTTAACTACAGTGTAGCGAACGGTACTGATAATGAAATGCAAATTATATACAAAAGAGGAGTTAATATAGTGTGGCCTATTTACAGGGGCGGATTGGAGTTGAAATGTTACCCGGGCATTTGACTTACCTGCTGACCCTCCTCTCACGACAATGTGGCGTCATGATGTCGCTGCGTCACATGATGCCGTGACGTCGAGGGAGGAGGGCCGCTTTCTTACAGAAGCCATGCTCTCTCTCCTGGCAATCAGTTTAATTGTATGTATATATATGTACTGTATATCTTTATTTATATAGCGCTTCACAAAGAATACAGTACAGGGAATTGTTGTGGTTGTGGGGAAGAGTGTAGGGCTTCTGTAACCGCGATGCACAGCGCTGCACCGGCCCACTGCACGCCAACCAAGCATTCGCCCAGTGTCCCGATGGCCCAATCCCCCCTGTCTATTTACTAAAGTCCGCTAAAGGTTGACATGGGGAGATTACTTTATCTACTGTAAGTCATAGCTAAACGTGGCGTTACTGCCACCCAGACCCTGAATTAGGGCTTGTGCAGTATCGGGATTGCTGTATCGCCACAATTAGGCATGTTTTAAATAACAGCATTATTTCCTGATGTTAATTACCTCTCTCGCCACTGTAGCTAAAGATCAATTTTGAGGTGTAACACTAAGATGTACTTAACGTCAGGTTATAGGAAGATAACACAACGTTACGTTACAATAATGTGACATTAAGCCTATGCTAATGAGATGTATTCCTGACTCTGATTTGGCATAAAATTAGATCTGTGGATTTCATGTTAATTTAGATCATGAATTAAGTAGAAATAGCTGTGTGAGTCCAGTTGCGATAGTGCAGAGTAAATGAGTACTTCAGTATTAGGTGATACCTTTTTTATTCGGACTAACAATTGATACTGTAATGCCCAACCATCATTTCTATCATGTTTCTCCCTACATCTCTGTGAATTTTACAATTAAGACCATCTAACTCCCTCTCCCCCCTGCATCCCCACACCCCTGCACACTGCTGATGGATGTATGGTCCTGTGTCTCCCTGTCCCTTTCATCCATTTATTGCCCAGTCTGTTTATTCCTTCTCTGCATCATCTGCCTTAGACGGCTATCTTGTTTTTCTGTATTTACATCTATGTAAAACTCATGGAATCTCTGTAATGAGTATTGCTGACCTGAGGAAGAGAGCAGAACCCTCACAAGCTTGTCTTATAATATCTATTGTTAGTCCAAATATAAAAGGTATCACCTAATACTGAAATACTCATTTACTTTGCACTATGTTAATTTAGGAAACATAAATTCCATTCCTATATATACATAATCCCAGCACTCAGACAAGAAGAGTAGTTTTGAATAAATCATACTATTATATATAGTTGGTCAAATACAATGTATGAGACAACATCTAAGAGACAATGGATATGATACAACATGAGAAAAATGTCACTGAGATTAAGAGACATCAAATATAAGAAACATGGTTACCAAGGGTTAAAAAAAAACCATGTGGAACATCAGAATATGTAGTACTACTACATAGTAAATATTGCTCCAGAATAACCACAACAAGAAGTGGCTCCTTGTATATATGAAAAATACCAAAAGCCAAAGTGTGCAGTGTATCATGTGAGTATAAATAAGGCACTGGGACTATTTACAAGTAACAATTATAAGACTTCTGACATAATCAGTGCCAATTTATAGAGCTTTAGGGCAAGGTGAGCAGGCAGCCACCTTGGACCCTGCACCTGCACCTGCCCCACTCCTCTCTCTCTCCTCTCCCTCATGTTGGCACTGGGATCCAACTCTCACCCAACCGGAGGGGGGAAATGGAGAAGGGAGCGTGGGCCCACCCTCCTCCAGCTCCCCTCTCTGGTCTGGAGTTGGATCCCGGCACCGACAGGAGGAGGAAGTGCGGGGCCCCTGGACCGGCAGAGGGGTAGGTGTGGGGGTGTCTAGGTGGTGTGTGTGTCCTCCTATTTTCTCCGCAGTGGGCTGCTTCCTTCAGTGTCATGCTGAAGTATCCCGGCGTGATATGACGTGGCATTGCCATGGCAACATGATGTTACATGCCGCCGCCGCCACGCTGCCGGGGGAGGGCTGCTCGTCTAGGTAAGTACCTCTCTTTTTTTTAACTTGACTTAATTTTTTTCATATTCAATTATTAATCGAAACGTCACTGTGAATTCTTAAAGCATTTTTTAATTTCAGGGAAATATTGATCCACAATACTATAAGGGACCGCAAATATGACTTTTCTTAGATATGGATCATAATGCTGCTTAGTAAATATGGCCTTTAAAAGAGCAATCCATGCCTCACTACCTGCTTTTATTTTTTTAAATAGGTGGAAAGCGGGGGTTCTCTGGAGCTGATCCGCGTTTCCTTTCGGCTCCAGGGACCCTCTGGTTCCCTATATACTGACCGAGGAATGGCGATGCGGGTGTCTTCCTGGTATTTAAATCCCTGCGTCACGTGGGCCAATAGGAAGCTGTGACGGATGATGTTGAGGTTTTCTATTGGCCTGTGTAGCACAGGACATTTAATCCCGGAGGGGTCAGTACCAGCGCTACCTTTACTGGTATTTCGGAAATCAGGGGAGCTGCTCCTTTAATGCTCTGCAGTGGGCATCCTCTGTTCTGACCCTCTAATGCTTTGTGTACATGCACACACAAAGAGAGAGAGACATCATTTTATGTGCTCACATGCAGTGAGCTGCCCCCCATGGCCCGTCTGGTAAGCAGACTCCAGGCAGCAGCACGACTCAATTGGAAAGTGTATAGGCATACTCAGTACTGATTCATATTGCAGCAGATCATCTTTTCATTTCATATTCAGAACATACAACTGAAGCCGGGCGTATGAAATAGCTCTCACAGCCCCTGTACCAATGTAATCTCTGCAATCACATCTCGCTCCCAACACCTTGAGACGTAAAATTGAAGGTGATATTTTGAAGCCGACGCTTGGTTTAACATGTAATCGTTTTTAGGGGAGGGGGGCGCAGTACGAAACACTCCAGCAGCCAAAGGAAATATTAGTTAATGGTTTGAGATATTGCAACGTTTAAATATTCAGCTTGGTGGACCTGAAATGTATTTCGGCTGCCTTATCCCGCTCTGATATAACCCTGATTCCTCTAGCCTTTTGGCTCGCTGGAGTAAGTGAATAATTGGCCGAGATAGGGGCGTTTATCAGGGAGAGTCCTAATCTGAGCTCAGACGTGAGGGTGATGGAAGAGTAATAGCTGGGAAACAGCGGAGATAAGAAGGCTGGGGTTTGTTACTGCTGAATTTCTCGAATTTAGACACGTGTGATATGGAAAAACACACGGCACAAGTAAAGAAAATAGTAAGTTTTATAACCAGCAGTGGATATGAGATGAGTGCCCAGGAAACAAGATTCTCTCCAATAAAATCAATTTCTCTTTAAAAAAAAAAAACAGAGTTCGTGACTGGACAAACAAGCAGTGGTATTCTGGGCGTGGAAATTAAAAGCAGTGGTATTCTGGGCGTGGAAATTAAAAGCAGTGGTATTCTGGGCGTGGAAATTAAAAGCAGTGGTATCCTGGGTGCGGAAATGAAAAGCAGTGGATTTCTGGGTGTGGAAATTAAAAGCAGTGGTATTCTGGGTGTGGAAATTAAAAACAGTGGATTTCTGGGTGTGGAAATTAAAAGCAGTGGTATTCTGGGTGTGGAAATTAAAAGCAGTGGTATTCTGGGCGTGGAAAATAAAAGCAGTGGTATTCTGGGTGTGGAAATTAAAAGCAGGGTTTTCTGGGCGTGGAAATTAAAAGCAGTGGTATTCTGGGTGTGGAAATTAAAAACAGTGGATTTCTGGGTGTGGAAATTAAAAGCAGTGGTATTCTGGGTGTGGAAATTAAAAGCAGTGGTATTCTGGGTGTGGAAATTAAAAGCAGTGGTATTCTGGGCGTGGAAATTAAAAGCAGTGGTATTCTGGGTGTGGAAATTAAAAGCAGTGGTATTCTGGGTGTGGAAATTAAAAACAGTGGATTTCTGGGTGTGGAAATTAAAAGCAGTGGTATTCTGGGTGTGGAAATTAAAAGCAGTGGTATTCTGGGTGTGGAAATTAAAAACAGTGGTATTCTGGGTGTGGAAATTAAAAACAGTGGATTTCTGGGTGTGGAAATTAAAAGCAGTGGTATTCTGGGTGTGGAAATTAAAAGCAGTGGTATTCTGGGTGTGGAAATTAAAAGCAGTGGTATTCTGGGTGTGGAAATTAAAAACAGTGGATTTCTGGGTGTGGAAATTAAAAGCAGTGGTATTCTGGGCGTGGAAATAAAAGCAGTGGTATTCTGGGCATGGAAATAAAAGCAGTGGTATTCTGGGTGTGGAAATTAAAGCAGTGGTATTCTGGGTGTGGAAATTAAAAACAGTGGATTTCTGGGTGTGGAAATTAAAAGCAGTGGTATTCTGGGCGTGGAAATTAAAAGCAGTGGATTTCTGGGTGTGGAAATTAAAAGCAGTGGTATCCTGGGTGTGGAAATTAAAAGCAGTGGTATTCTGGGTGTGGAAATTAAAATCAGTGGTATTCTGGGCGTGGAAATTAAAAGCAGTGGATTTCTGGGTGTGGAAATTAAAAGCAGTGGTATTCTGGGCGTGGAAATTAAAAACAGTGGATTTCTGGGTGTGGAAATTAAAAGCAGTGGTATTCTGGGCGTGGAAATTAAAAGCAGTGGATTTCTGGGTGTGGAAATTAAAAGCAGTGGTATTCTGGGCGTGGAAATAAAAGCAGTGGTATTCTGGGTGTGGAAATTAAAAGCAGTGGTATTCTGGGAGTGGAAATTAAAAGCAGTGGTATTCTGGAGTGGAAATTAAAAGCAGTGGTATTCTGGGTGTGGAAATTAAAAACAGTGGATTTCTGGGCGTAGAAATTAAAAGTGGTATTCTTAGTGTGGAAATTAAAAGCAGTGGTATTCTGGGTGTGGAAGTTAAAAGCAGTGATATTCCATACTTGCTGGTACCATCACATTTTGACCAATGAGAGGTAAACTGTGTCAAGAACAAGTTACCTCTTCATTGCCAGAGGGGCCACACAGTATGCAAGGTGGTCACTGCTCCAATGAGCTTACAATCTAAAAAGGAAGGCAGTGTGGAAATATTAGGTACAGGGGAAGGAGGATAATGATTTTCTAAAAGGATGCTTGCCGTGAAGCAACCAGCTGGGAAGCTCTATACAGATGATGGGATATATTTACTAAGCAGCCTTTTGCCATAAGACACCTTACAACCTATTAACCTCGATGAGCTGTAAGGTGTCTTCCAGCACTGTACTAAGCAGAAGACTGTGTATTAAATATGGGCCGATCAGTGTTATGGTGCTGGCCAGCAGCATGCCAGACCTTGTATCGTCCACTGAACATCATCAAGGCACCGTTATAAGGCACCCTGTGGCCTACTCATCTGCAGAGACTATTAGTCCCTATTGACATGTGATCAGGTGAAAAAGCAAATTGAAAAGAAAAAATAAAAACCCTGTGATTGCCCTTTTACCGCTCTGTTCTGCCTCTGAGAGCTTCTCAGTATTGCCGTTTTTATAAAGGGCTGCAATGTTAAAAGCAAATTAAACCACACAGCCCTTAATGGCTCAATGCAAATACATCAGGTTTCCTCTGCTGATAAGTGTTTATATTCACAGTCCTGTCATTTTTCCCCCCCTTAACACCAAAGGAAAGAGATTTATTTGAAAGGATAATTAAAATCAATTATATAGGTTGACAAATGCAGACCCTGATTCTTCCTGCCTTGTTTCAAACCCTTTTGGCTCCGGGAGCTTCGTTACCACCTTCTCCCGGCATTGAAAAAGTTTTTCGCCAAATTGCTTCACTTACATGCCAGATCTCCGAACACCTAAACGTGATCTATTTATTTAAATGATATCCAATTAAGGCTGTTAAAAGTTAAGTTGTGCTCGGAGAGCATTTTATCCTCTTGAACTTGCTGCAACATCATTATTTTCCTTTATTTAATTTTTTTTTTACCCCCCAAAACATATGCACTGTACTATTCTGCAAAGCTATCAGCCTTGATTGAGAGCTAATGAAAAAGCTGTCCCGCGTCAGTTAATTTCTTGTATCCATTAAGAATAATTACGGCTGAACAATTTTTGATGCCTGTAACCTTCGCAAGTGTTGCTAATGGCATTATAAATTGCTCCTTGTCCAATGAGTATAGCCTGATGCTTAATTCTGAAGCGCGCTGTCAACAGGGCTGATTTGTGCGGCTAATGAGTGCGTTTAAAACAACAGCCTTGGCTCATGCATCCTAATGCCGATAACAGGATGTGGTTCAATAAAGAGGCTTGTCCGTAACAATTAGCAGAGGCGAAAGCTTCAGGTTGGCCTGATGGCACTATGCACTGCTTTGTTTTCGTCATGTTAAAAACATGCTTAACCCCTTAGCAGATGGGGGGGACGGAGAGGTCAGCCACGCTTGAGCAGGATCGCACACCTGCGGAATCCTGCATGGCCGCAGCTGGCGGAAAAAGTGGTGGAGATATGAAACTTTGCCCCCCCCACCCCAAAACGCAACGGCTCAGAATGACTTGCTTAGAGTGCACATCAACACTTTTGCAAGTATTATGGGAAAACGGGAAAGAGGGTGAAAATGCTGTTGAGTAGAAATGGGCGAATGTGTCAGAATTTGAGCGGTGGATTTTCCGCAGATTTTTTTTTATACCAAAATCAGATCCAAAGACGGATATCAGGAGGTAACTTGGGCACTAAGTAATTCGGGCGCGTGGTTCTGGAGCGCCATCCTGGAGCGCCATCATTTTCCCTTCACTCCACTTTTGTAAATTCCGCCATCGATTTTAATATTAAATGAAATAATGGATTTTACTAAATGTTAATCTGTGTGCGCATGCGTGAAGCGCCTCCCACTTCCTTACTGTTATCATTCACATTGTGATTGTGAGGGAAGGGAGCAGGGTTAGTGTGTGAGTAGGCAGGGAATAGGGACGCAAGAGGTGACAGCCAGGCAGGGTGTGGGACAGCACAGCGGGGAGCCACTGTAAGAGCTTTATCTATTTGTTTCATTGTTATTTTTGTTATGGAGAGTTGTGGCAGGGACAGGAGGGGCTCTACTGATGTCCCTCCTGTAAAACTGAGGAGGGATTGTTATTTAGGCTCAGTTAGCAGTGCAGATAGAACAGCAAGAGCAGATTCGACTTTGCATTCAAAGGTATACACGTGAGCCATGGAAGCCCCATTTTCCACCCCCTCTTCCCCCAATAAAATACACGGACACATATATCACACTCCGCACTGTATATGGGGTATAATGGCCACAGATTTTATTAAACTCAACATATATAACTATATATAAATCCCGTAAACCGAACCGTGAAAGCCTGCCCTTGGCGGTGTCTTGAGCAGACACATGCGCGGGACTCATGACCCCCCCCCTGTTGGTCGGATAACCGGCTCAGCCAGCATCGTAATATATAACAACCGGCTATTACGCCATCTGCTCAAAACAACCCCGGACATTAGCCCACCATCTGCCCTAGGACCCAGTCTGGCACCCTACGAAACCAACGCCACCTGTGACAAAATGTAATAACTAAACAAACCCTGCAGTAAACTTCACTTGTTATTTCTCATTTTTTCAATTTCCTTTCTCATTTTGTATATATGTTCATTTTTTGGGGGGTGTTAAAATGTATTAATTGCAGATACAAAGAAATTCAGCACGTGTATAACCCACCAATGCATACTGACAAGATCCACAAACCCGTAAGAAGCACATCAATCGGCCATACATTATTGGTGCTAACCAACACCAAGGAGGGTGGACAGGAAACCGATCTGCAGCTGGGCCAAGAGGAGGTGCAGCCCCCCAGGCATCATGTAATATAGCCCAGGGTCTGCTCCTCCCTTCTCACACAAGTCCCTACAGAATGGCCACAGCCAAAAGGAGAGTGGGGGAGGGGGCACACCTCTGGTTATGGCCATCCATTACCTACGGCTCATGGCTAACTTCCCAATTAGATTGTGAATGTCCAGTGACAGAACAAAACAAGAGAATAGGCCTTTTTGAGACTGAGCCATGAGTATCTGCGGCTGAAAGAAACTAGCCAAATCACAGCCAATGTGAATAATTCGCCCATCTCTACAGTTGAGTTATGCAAATGTTGCCAATATTCGCGGGGCGGGGGCGGGGGGGTGAAAGGCAAGAATGGGGGGGGTGAAAGGCAAGGACAGGGGGGTGAAAGGCAAGGACGGGGGGGGTGAAAGGCAAGGACGGGGGGGTGAAAGGCAAGGACGGGGGGGGTGAAAGGCAAGGACGGGGGGAGTGAAAGGCAAGGACGGGGGGGTGAACGACAAGGACGGGGGGGGGTGAAAGGCAAGGACGGGGGGGTGAAAGGCAAGGACGGGGGGAGTGAAAGGCAAGGATGGGGGGGTGAAAGGCAAGGACGGGGGTGACGCGGGGTGAAAGGCAAGGAGGGGGGGTGAAAGGCAAGGAGGGGGTGGTGAAAGGCAAGGAGGGGGGGGTGAAAGGCAAGGAGGGGGACGAGGGGGGGTGAAAGGCAAGGAGGGGGAGGAGGGGGGGTGAAGGGCAAGGAGGGGGGTTTAAGGCAAGGAGGGGGAGGAGGGGGGTGAAAGGCAAGGATGGGGGGGGGGTGAAAGGCAAGGATGGTGGGGTGATAGCCAGGGATGGTGGGGGTGAAAGGCAAGGACGGGGGGGTGAAGGGGGGGTGAAAGGCAAGGATGGGGGGGTGAAAGGCAAGGACGGGGGATGAGAGGCAAGGAGGGGGTGAAAGGCAAGGAGGGGGGGGGTGAAAGGCAAGGAGGGGGGGATGAAAGGCAAGGAGGGGGGGATGAAAGGCAAGGAGGGGGGGTGAAAGGCAAGGAGGGGGGGTGAAAGGCAAGGATGGGGGGGTGAAAGGGGGGGTGAAAGGCAAGGACGGGGGGGTGAAAGGCAAAGACGGGGGGGGTGAAAGGCAAGGACGGGGGGGGGGTGAAAGGCAGAGCGCCGGGGAGGCGCTCGCATCTCCCTCCCCTCTGGCTGCAGGGAGAGGTGGAGAGAGCCGGAGGAGCGCTTACGGGGATGGGGAGCGTGCTCTGGGTGGGGGGGGGAGTGCCGAGTGGGCAATCAGAAGGCGGAAGGCGGCATGTGAGAGGTGAGGTGGAGGAGGCTTGCTTTTGGTGTGAGGGGGGGGTTGAGGTGATGCGGCGCCGAGGAGCGGGCGCCGTTGGCCATGGGTAGCTGTGTCGGCGGCGGGTGAGTGTGGCAGTTGGGACCAATGAGAGGCGTGCGGGGGTGGGGCCGGGCCACGGACCAATTTGATTGGACAGAGGGTGAGTGACAGACCAACTGACCAATCAGATTGCCCCTAAGCACAGCCAACATACAACGTTTTTCAAAAATATATATATAGATTATTGCATATAATATATAACTGAAAAAATTGCCTTTCCTGAAACTTACTAGCCTCAAAAAGAGCTGAAATATCTGTGTCCAGAGAACATTTTACTACTATAACTTTGTGGCAGTGACCAGGTTAAATTAAAGACCAACGCAGCTCTTTGATATTTCATGACATGAATGTTTCCAGAGCACACACATTCTAGGAGGACAAGAATATAGACGTATATATGTGTATTTTGTATAAGTCCTACTCGAATAAGTAGGACTGTCATGTCTATCTATTTATCTATCTCTTCATGTTTATCTCATACGATAGATAGATAGATAGATAGATAGATAGATAGATAGATAGATAGATAGATAGATAGATAGATAGATAGATAGATAGATAGATAGATAGATAGATAGATAGATAGACAGACAGACAGATAGATAATATGGCAGTCCCAAATATACGAGTTCGACACATACACAAACATTTACTTTATATTGTATATACTTCTATATTCTTGTCCCCCTACAATGCCTGTGCTCTGGAAAAAGTTAATGTAATGAAAAAAGAAATGTATGCATAGAAATAGAGAAAGATATATGGCAGTCACTCAGATTCACGTAAGACAAAATTAATAGCCACAACTAATGCAATAAAAGTCAGTGTTTAATTTGATGGTCACAGTGCCAGTGTGCACAGCCATTAGACATTCTGGCTCCAGAACCCTGAGATGGCTATCACAGCAAACACATGGCCCTGGATCCCCCCCTCCCCCCATGCAGCTGCCTTGTATGTATGTATGTATGTATGTATGTTTGTATGTATGTATGTATGTATGTATGTATGTATGTATGTATGTATTTCTATAGCGCCATTAATGTACATAGCGCTTCACAACAGTAATACACGTGACAATCATATACAGGTATACCCCGCTTTAAGTACACTCACTTTAAGTACACTCACGAGTAAGTACATATCGCCCAATAGGCAAACGGCAGCTCACGCATGCGCCTGTCATCACATCCTGAACAGCAATACCGGCTCCCTACCTGCACCGAAGCTGTGCGCAAGCGGGGAGACTATAGAGCCTGTTACACATGCGTTATTTACATCAGTTATGCACGTATATGACGATTGCAGTACAGTACATGCATCGATAAGTGGGAAAAAGTAGTGCTTCACTTTAAGTACATTTTCGCTTTACATACATGCTCCGGTCCCATTGCGTACGTTAATGCGGGGTATGCCTGTAAATAACAAATAATACAAATAACACATTATGGGAAGAAGTGCTTCAGACACAAGTAACATTTAGGAATAGGAGTCCCTGCTCCAAGGAGCTTACAATCTAATTGGTAGGTAGGAAGAACGTACAGAGACAGTAGGAGCGCATTCTGGTAAGTGTGTCTGCAAGGGGCCAAGGTTTATGTATGAGGTGTACACGAACATACTGTGAAGCTTTGAGAATGGAAGAACATCATGTGCCATTTTGTGAGCACCACTGGCATTAAACACTGGATTATGTTTTAGCAGCTTGGGCGACCAGTGTGGGACACGTAGATACACTTTTAAGTTTATTGTCCTTATTATATTCTGTATGGGGGTTTATGTCACTTGTACTCACCATAACCATTTTGTGTGTCCCCTTAGGGTGAGGTAGTTACAAATTACATTTTATCCGTAAGTATTGGTACAGATACATTGGCACACCTGTAAATAGTTGACAGATTCTGTTACTTTATGGTTTTACAAAACCAAATTGGGTCTTAGTTTAAACACCTCCCCCCATGTTGACTAAACAACATGTTGTAGGGTATAAGAAAGCCCCGTTCTCCAATATGTCACTGTAATACATAGCTTCTAATCCCCGCACAGGTCTGTAGAGACATACCCTTGCTGACCTTGGGTCCTCTCCTAGGGGCTGTTACTGGGAAATAGCCTTCAGGCTCTTGGCTTGTTTTCCGTAGCAAATTTAAGACCAACCATTACTGACCTGCAAGACATTTATTGATTCAACAGTGCGGGGGCTATACAGAGGGCATTAAAAAGGAATATGGGAGGTTAAATGTAAGAATGATTAGTGGGAGTATTTTCTTGCATGAACTATATTAAGAAAAAAAATGTAATAATCTTGCTTTCATTATTCTTACACATAGAAATCTGAAATGTATACTATATCCCCTCTGGCAGTGAAAGGGTCAAAGCAGCATTGCTAGCTTGAGGGGAAAAGCATACAATGATGCAGAGTATCGCTATTCCCTTTTTCATATTAAAAATAGAATTTAGTGTAACCAATATCTGCAGAGTTACATTGTACCTGCAATTACCTGCAATTAGACATGTGTGAAACTGCCCAAAATGCATTTGCAAAGTTCTATGTATTTTTCTTCCCAAATTCGATTCCCTGCAAAGCATTTTACCCAGATTAAACAGAATAATAATGTCACCAAATGAATAAGCTTTCAACTGAATATCGGCAGACAGTGACAGAACCCCAGTGTTTGAGTCCCATGTAAAGTATAAGCATTAAGCGCATCTAGCGATTTTACAAAATTCTGCAAATTAGCAAATGTGATGAAATTGCAATACACATTAACTTAGTGCTCAGAGAATCGCTAACAAATGCTGACTCAGCAGCAGCGGCGGCGGATTTTTTCGTGCCTCAAAAGGGCACATTTTGCATGTTACGCAGCCTCATGGAAAAAGTTTTGCACACCTCTGCCTGCAATGTTGCTTTACCTGCATCCCGAACCCCCAGTAATAACCTCTCCCCAGAGTAAGAAATTCACTGTTAGTGTTTAGCCAAGTTAGAACGTTTTAGGCATTAGGAATAGCAGCTGTACTTATTTAAGGTGCTTCAATAATGTATTTAATCATAATAATAAATACACTAGTATAGTCACTACACCATTGTTATTGGTGGACATCTTTATATAAATGTGTTGGTCCTCTGTTGAACTTTAAGTTTGCATTTGAAGAAGGTACAGCATCTAGATGTTGGCTGAGTTGTGAATGCTTCACAGTTGGCCAGGGGCTGTATCATGCAACACATAATAATGCCATTCATTGCCTATGACTGCTCAGTGCTCTGTCCATGGTTCTGCACTCCAAGGGGGGTTTGTATTACAGACGCATTTCCATTTTGGACCAAAAGGAACTAATACACTGTAGTGACATGTTTTATAGCAGAGAAGCTATCAAAAATGTAGTTGCAAGATTTTCAGCGGTTTCCTTTCCAATTGAGCTTCTTTGCGAAACGTTTTGCCAAGCCTCAAAGGACTAATAAAGGCGTGAAATAAGTAAAATTTCAGCGAAATATCACCGACAGTGAGGGAAACAGCAGGACATATATTTTGCTGAACTGGAAAGTGAAATGTCACATAACAGAATGTGTATATATAGACCTGCTGCATGTATTTCTGAGTCTGCATGAGCTTTTCCCAAGTGTAAAGTGAGCGTGAGTGACTGACAGGGAGGGAAATCATTTTAAAAGTGTATGTACTGTATGTAAAAAATGGTTTAGTATTTAGTTTTAGTAGTTTGATTGATGTTAGTAGTATCGTTGGAAGTTGTAGTTAGTTTTAGTTCTATAGTTAAGTAAGTTATTTCATTGAATGACATTAGTTACGCAAGTTATAATTTGATATTAGTTTGTTTACTTTTCATTTTTAAAGTTGTATATTTTTTTGTTCCATTTTTCTAGCTTCTGGCACTGTGTTGATTGGATTGCTGCTTTAAAGAAAAGGAAGTGTAACTAGAGAGTATTGGTACTGCTTACCTATTTATACCTTCTCACCGACTACTTTTTTAGTTACATCAGTTTTCTGCCAGCATAGACCTGGTGGCTTGGACGGTTATAATAACTATACCTTTGATTATGATTTATAAGTCATGTAACTTCTCTTATTGTTCCATATATCCATTCAGTTTACTGAAGCAGTGTAAAGGAGCCCAATGCATTGAAGCGTGCTCTAAATGACTGTTTTAGTGTCAGCTTAACACCAACATGGTCAGTTTAGGGATTTATTACATATAAAGCTATTTTGTTTTTCTCTAAGTGAAACAACTATTACTTCTTCCCATTGATTTTACAGAGAACATGACATATTTTCCAATATTTTGAGACCAAGAGGTCATTTTCCAATGTAGGTTTATTTATGCTAACTAGTCTCCTTCAAGAAAACAGCGTAACCAGCTCATCTCTGCTTTTTCGTCACCCCTTACAGATTTAAATGTAGGAATTTCCTTGCAATCAAACCATCCATATATACATGACTGAGTGGTTCCTCAATATTGCAGCTACAGAATGGAAATTACAGCTAGGCTAGATTTAATATGGAATAAAAGTATTACTACATTGTTGCCTAGAATTTAGGATACTTCCACCATGGAAAAATCTCACGCATTCTGTATATTACACAAGACCTCAAATACATTTGTGGATACATGGCACTGATGGATATTACAGTATATGCCGAGATACTGGGTAAGACAAAAGGGATAGAAGTGGGGGATCCCTTCAAAGATGTTACACACTATGTAGAAAGAAATAGAAATAGCCGTGTTAGCCCAGTTGCGATAGAGCAGAGTAAATGAGTTCTTCAGTATATAAGACGAGCTTTCGAGAGTTCTCCTCACTTTCTCAGGTCAGCAATACACAATACTGTATATAGGAAAGAGATGAATGCTGAGTAAACTAACAAGAGATGTTTAACGGGCTTGATGCTTGAGCACAGAAGCATGAACTATAATCTAGTACGGGTACATTTTATTTATCCCAAAGCGTCCGATTTCAGACAAAAATTCCAATACACGTCTATGGGGATTTCGAAAAAGACACTTCAGGGTATATATAAGATTTATCAATGAACCTTTTTAATATTTCCCGTTTTCTTTTCTGCATCCCACTACCTCATGTCGGTGTGAATATGATTATATACATAATTTATTCAGCATTATTAATTTTAATATTATATGTATTATTGTTTCATTGTCAATAAAAAAAAAAACTGTAACACAATTAATTTATTTAGGTGATCCTCATAATCTTATATGCACACAGCCATAGCCTCTCCGACCTTGAACATGTACTTCAATCTGACTTTTTGAGACTTGAAAATTGGATTTCCCAAAACAAACTGTTTTTAAACAATAACAAGACTGTAACAATGGTATTTGGGACCAAGGCTAAATTCTTAAAGCTTCCAATGACTGAGTTCAGATAAGAACCAACGCTAACACCACCCTAGTCCCTGTTACTAGTTTTAAATACTTGGGGATATGGTTTGACCCCTATTTAGCATTTGGGATGCACATTGATACCCTGACACCCAAAACCTATGCCAAACTAGGTGTACTTTATAGGAACAAATCCTCCCTAAGTCTGCTGGTCAGAAAGCGTATCGCACAGCAGATGCTATTGCCAATTATTTACTATGGGGACATAGTATACGGCTCGGCTCCTCAAACCCACCTTAGCAAACTTGATACCCTCTACAATTCAATAAGCCGTTTTGTTCTCCAATGCAACTACAACACACATCACTGCGAAATGATCAAAGAACTAGATTGGTCATCACTCGAGTCTAGGCGCAAAGTTCATCTTTCCTGTCTTGCCTTCAAATACTTTCTGGGCAAGTTACCCATCTATCTGAACAAGCTCCTCACCCCCACCACATGCAGCACTTATCATCTGAGATCTGACACCAAAAGAATGTTCATGGTCCCAAGGTTCAGCAAAGTATCCGGCCGCTCCACCTTCTCTTAGGCCGTGATTATACCAAAAAAGGCACGCGGCATCGCCCGGAGCGACGCAGGCAGCACCAAAACAAATAGTATGCATCCCCGCAAAGCGCTTATACCTAACGTGACTGTTGTGCTGCTTGCTACTGCAATGCGGGTGACAGTTGAAGCGTTTTCAAAATTGTTTTCTGGTTGCGACAGCCGCGTCACATGACACAGCTGCCCACTCAAAGAACAGATTTCGGCCCTGTCTCCCCTGCAGTCACGCGCGCAGAAGAATGTGCTTGTGCAGAGCGACATCGCAAATCTGACGTCACAGAAGCGCACGCACGCATTGCAGTGCATCTGTATAATCGGAGTCTTACTGTGCATCCCAAAACTGGAACAATCTACCGGAGACTCTCACATCCACCACCAGTCTATGTTCTTTCAAAACTAAGGCTCTCACATTTTAATCTGGTCTGTAACTGTTACATACGCCTATAATATATTATCTCTAACTGTGCATGCAATGTCTTGTATATAATGTATACATTGTTCCCTTATGTAACTGTATTTGTAACCATGTATTATTTGTCATCTTAACTCTATGCCCAGGACATACCTGAAAACGAGAGGTAACTCTCAATGTATTACTTCCTGGTAAAACATTTTATAAATAAATAAATAATAGGCTGGGAGTTCTCAATCTGGTCCTTCTGGGGATCTCTGCCGGCTGTCTGATTTTAAGTTAGACTATTGCTGGTAAACAGAAGGGAAAAAGATTGATGATATATTTATGATGAAACAGAAAGCAGAGGCACATAGTACCCTCTGAACAATAAAGCACTGGCTATAGTTGTATATCAGCGCTGCACAATCTTTCCAGTTCGTGCCCCCCCCCTCCTGCTTCCCTCCCTGCTCCCGCCCCCCCTCTCTTACCTCCTCTCCGACTCCCGGTGTCAAATGACGTTGTGGGGCCACATGATGTCACGTTGCCATGTCAACATGACGTCACATGACCCCGCGCATCATTTGGTGATGCGCTGCCATGGCGACGTGTCGCCGAAGAGAAGGTAAGTGAAGTTGCAGAGGCCTCACGCAATCCCCTGGCATTTATTTAAATGCCTTGGGGGAAGAGCGCAGGGCCTCTGCAACCACCGCCCCCCCCCCCCCTGAATAATCTTGCGTCCCCAGTTTGCGCACCGCTGTTGTATATAACAGTATGTAAGCATATCTGTAGGTCCGTGTGTAACGCGGTACATTTGTGAATCTTATGTATATATGTGGCAGTGTGTGTATAATTCCTGTTATATTTGTATGCCCTGTGAGTGACTCCATCCTAACCCCTCTTATTGCTCTCAGTAAACCCTCCCCAAAAGCAGTCGTAGAATAAAAAGGCCCAAAAAGTTAGATATGTTGACAATGCATCTACCAGCATCAGTTTTAGGGCTAATTCATCTTCATAATCACTGTAACTCCCATGTACCTATGTAGAATATGTCAAATTGTGTATATGTTTAAGGGGCAGACCCATATACATAACAAAAAGAAGGATGCAATAGACACCTTTTCACTGCCGCTGACTTTTTCTAACACACGTAACAATGATTAAAGCAAACATTTACTTTGCAAATAGCTTTTCAGGGACTCTGAATTGAAGGGAGGTACTTAACTCATCCTGTCTCTATCTGAGGTACAGGAGGAGGGGCGGACGCTACCACCGTGCAAGGGCCTGCTCAACACACTACAACATCTCACAAACTGATTGAAAAGACCTCTAGTTGTCTGAATTTTTATCTAAAAACCCCACCAGTCACTCAGATTTAACCCCTTAATTGTGCCACTGTTATTGAATGGCTTTGCTCCCAGAAGTGTCTGCATCTCTAACCCATTGAGTGTCAGAGGGGCCAGTGACACATTGCCTCTGGATCAGAATGGGTTAAGGCATTTTAATTCCTTACAAAAACCTAATTGCCTTGATTAATTGAGCGTAGCAAATCGGAGCCCCCCTCCCCCTCTCCTTCACTTAGTGCTCCTCTTACCAAGTTAACATTGCAGGGGGAGGCCGGCTTTTGTAGCAGTACAAATTGGCAGAATGGCTGGCTAAAGGCTGGAGGTCGCAGGGTAAACGCAAGCGGCTCTTCCGAAGGACACCAGCCTGAATCCATTTGCATTTTAATATCCTCCGCGAGAGGCTGAGAAGCCATTTTTAAGGACAGCTTGTTTGGAAACACCATTACTGGGATATTTATAGGGCCCACGGCAGGGCGACCCTTAGCCTTGTTTTGTTAAACACAAACTAGACATTAATCAGATGGATCGCGGGCCACAGCTCCCATTGTCTTACCAGGCATTAAATGTCATGGAGGGAAATTATCCTGCAGGAAATGCAAGGTTTTAACCTGCACCGCTGCCAGAGAGGCCTGCCCAGCATTGACTGGCAGCTAAAGGGTTAAAAAGAATACATTCAGTTGTTTTTTTACTCCTGCATACACATGCAGCCTAAGTAACACGTTGTAGAGGTGCCAAAAAATGAAAGCACTCAGTCGGGTAACACCTCTATCTGCCATTTTTAACACTTGTTTTATAAATATATAGGGTATGTTTATTAGCCATGCAAAGCCCTAAAGTAGCAACCGCCTCCTGCTCTTTTTCTTTTAAATAATGTTTTTCTTGTGTTTAGGAAAATTATATACAGTATATATATATAATATATATGTATTATATGTATGTAGCCTGTCTGGTTTCGGCTACTGACCTACCCTCTCTAACACAAAAGCCCTGATATCAGTGCAGGCAGTGTTAGTAATCCTGTGTTTCCCTGCAGTGAGCAGCTCCCTTGAGTGACAGGTGGGTGGGACAAGGCCTGTGCTCTGCCCAATCCTGGGCTCAGACCTTGGACCCTCCACCAGGGTACTTAAGGGGCAGCACATGTAAATTTAGTGTGTTCTCTCCCCTGAGAGAGACTGTGCCAGGAAGCGTGTGTGCAGGGCTCTGACCACTTTCCATCCCCACCTTTAGGGGAGTGTGAGTGGGGACTATACCGCCTACTCCACCAGGGAGAGCTAGGATAGGCTCTCGGGCCCTTGCCTGGTGGAGGTTCCAGGGACAATCCTGAGGCTTGGAAGATAATTGAATCAGTTATATGCTGTTTGCTGTTGGTGTGCAGAATAAAGTTCCAGTTCTTTTATATACTCCTGCCTGAGACTGCAAATTATCAGGGGGAGTATCAGAGGAATCTCCTGCAGGGATTGTCTCTGGCACTCCTGGGGCCTGAAAGAGATGGAGGTGCTGAACCACTGAGAGAAGGACTAAACATCACCCCAAAAGCCTGTACTGTCTTCCCCAAACCTCAGACGAAAAGCTCAGCATCCTGTGAACCAGCAGGTACCCACCACCACACACCCTGTAATAGCGTAATCTCCCAGAGGGTGGGGGAAAACCTGATATATATATATATATATATATATATATATATATATATATATATATATATTCCGTATTCTAACTTCACAGGTAACCTTTAGACCGCCCTAAACTGGGGAGAGCTCCATTTTAACTTCCCAGAAATGTCATATTTCACACGCCGAAATCTCCTGAATGGAACATCAGATTGTAAAAATCAAAACCGTGTTGGAAATGGCAAGAAGAGATCTCCTCTTAAAGCAAGTAAAAAAAGGAAATGCAAAAAATGATGATCAGCGTGGGCTACTGCTTTGTTGTCAAAGGGCCATATTTGCTTAGCAGTGCTGCTCCAAAAAACACCATGCAGTCGGCTTAGTAAATGGCCCTTTACAGCACTGACCTCCCATTTTCTCCCCCCCCCCCACCCAGCCATCCCTCTCATCCCTCTCATTTTCTCCCCCCCACCCAACCATCCCTCTCATTCCCCCCCCCCACCCAACAATCCCTTTCATTTTCTCTCCCCCTCTCATTTTCTCTCCCACTCCATCTCTCTCATTTTCTCTCCCCCTCTCATTTTCTCCCCACTCCATCTCTCTCATTTTCTCCCCCCCTCTCATTTTCTCCCCACTCCATCTCTCTCATTTTCTCCCAACCCTATCCCTCTCATTTTCTCTCCCCCCTCTCATTTTCTCCCCACTCCATCTCTCTCATTTTCTCTCCTCCTCTCATTTTCTCCCCACTCCATCTCTCTCATTTTCTCCCAACCCTATCCCTCTCATTTTCTCTCTCCCCTCTCATTTTCTCCCCACTCCATCTCTCTCATTTTCTCCCAACCCCATCCCTCTCATTTTCTCAACCCCCCAATCCTCTCATTTTATCTCCCCCCGTCCTCTCATTTTCTTTCCCCCCAATCCTCACATTTTCTCTCCCCCCAATCCTCTTATTTTATCTCCCCCAATCCTCACATTTTCTCTTTCCCCAATCCTCTCATTTTCTCTCCCCCCATCCTCTCGTTTTCCCTCCCCCCATCCTCTCATTTTCTCTCCCCCCGTCCTCTCATTTTCTCTCCCCCTGTCCTCTCATTTTCTCTCCCCCGTCCTCTCATTTTCTCTCCCCCCAATCCTCTCATTTTCTCTCCCCCCGTCCTCTCATTTTCTCTCCCCCGTCCTCTCATTTTCTCTCCCCCCGTCCTCTCATTTTCTCTCCCCCCGTTCTCTCATTTTCTCCTACCCCATCCTCTCATTTTCTCCTACCCCATCCTCTCATTTTCTCTCCCCCCAATCCTCTCATTTTCTCTCCCCCCAATCCTCTCATTTTCTCTCCCCCCATTCCTCTCATTTTCTCTCCCCCCGTCCTCTCATTTTCTCTCCCCCCGTCCTCTCATTTTCTCTCCTCCCAATCCTCTCATTTTCTCCTCCCCCCACCCCTCTCATTTTCTCCTCCCCCCACCCCTCTCATTTTCTCTCCCCCCCCATCCCTCATTTTCTCTCCCCCTCTCATTTTCTCCCCACTCAACCCCTCTCATTTTCTCCCAACCCTATCCCTCTCATTTTCTCAACCCCCCAATCCTCTCATTTCTCTCCTCCCAATCCTCTCATTTTCTCTCCCCCCATTCCTCTCATTTTCTCTCCCTCCCCCCTCTCATTTTCTCTCCCTCCCCCCCTCTCATTTTCTCCTCCCCCATCCTCTCATTTTCTCTCCCCCATCCTCTCATTTTCTCTCCCCATCCTCTCATTTTCTCCTCCCCCCATCCCTCTCATTTTCTCTCCCTGCATCCCTCTCATTTTCACTCCCCCATCCCTCTCATTTTCCCTCCCTGCATCCCTCTCCTTTTTGCTCCCCCATCCCTCTCATTTTCTCCTCCCCCATCCTTTTTCTCCCCCCCCCAATCCTCTCATTTTCTATCCCCCTCTCATTTTCTCTCCCTCCCCCATCCTCTCATTTTCTCTCCCTCATCCTCTCATTTTCTCTCCCTCCCATCTCTCTCGTTTTCTCAACCTCCCTATCCCTCTCATTTCCTCTCTCCCCCATCCCTTTCATTTTCTTCACCGCCCCTCCCTGATCCCCCAGAACAACCACAACCGCAGAAAAACACACATCTCGCACATCTCACACATGCTATTTCCTCCACATTGGCCCAACCCCCAAACTCCTAACAGGAGGAAGCTGCCAGGGCCCAGCCCCATAGCAACAGCCTTGCTCTCTCCCTGCTCGGGGAAATCCCACGGTTCCCCAAAGCCGGCAGGTCACTAAGTCCAGAGAGGTAATACCGGTATAAACATACCTGCCCAGTATTACCTCTAACTTTTTACTTGACAGGGTGTCAAAATACAGGACACCTTGCAACCCTAAGCCTAAGGCCGTAATTATACCAAAAAAAGTGTGCAGAGCGACATCGCACAGCGCCAAAACAAATAGTATGCATCCCCGCAAAGCGCTTACACCTTCCGCGACTGTCGAGCTGCTTGCTACCGCAATGCGTTTTCCAAATTTGTTTTCTGGTTGCGACGGCCGCATCACACGACGCAGCCCTCCAATCAAAGAACAATTTTCAGCCTTGCCTCCCCTGCAGAAGAATGTGCTTGTGCACATGTCGCTCTGTGACATCACAGATGCGCGCGCACGCATTGCAGTGCATGTGTATAATCAGAGCCTAAAGATAAGGAAGAGAGAGGGGGTACCACTGGTAATGGCCGCCCCCCACCCAGAGCACATGGCTTTCTTTCAAGTGACTAGGCTGTCAGGTGTTCTCAGGCTCAGAAGGTGTCTTATGAAGTAACATTGTTTAATTAACATGGTCATAGGCAGTGGTTGACAAATCACCAAAAAATCTACTCGCCACACAAAAAAATCTACTCGACACCTAGTACCAAACGTGTGCTGCTTGGGCCAATATTTACTCGCCCGGGGGTTAAATCCACTCGCCCGGGGCGAGCAAATGTATAGGTTTGTCGAACACTGGTCATAGGTGTATCAAGCACAAAAACAAATGATCATAGAGTATGCAATACATTTAGCAACTTAGGGGCTTTCACCTAAGTCCCATTTCAATATGCTATCAAGATGTTTTTTCTCCCTGCTCCATGCAAACAATGGGTATAAAATCTTCTCTAGCCCTGGCAAGGCGGCTTCAAAGCATATTAAATAGGGACCTAATTGAGACAGTAATGCCTCTGTTACTCCAAAGTTCCTGTGATAAGTTCTGTTAAAAAGCAATAGGTGGAGAACTTCACCGTGAAGCAGTCAAGCGAAAAAGATACTTTTTTTAGATACTTTTTTTTGAATAGGGAATTTAGTAGGTTGAACTTTATCTTTTCTTGAAGTAATGCTGAAATTGTGAAGGCCCAATTAAAGCAGCAATCCCCCACCGAAAGCTTTTAATTTAAATTTTACCTGAACCAGGAAGGAAAGGGGGCCATGGAGCTGATCTGTGGCCCTACTCCGGGTTTCTGGTACAAAAGACTTTTCCACTTTTGTCGTTAAAAAAAAAACCTACAAATATGGCCACAGGGTCACCAATACAAAGTCATCTCCTGATGATGTTGGAACTTTCTATTGGCAGCTTAAGAGAGCGTGACCTGCAGCCATTTTGTGTCCCCCGAGAAAAGTATCCTTGCCCAGTGTCAGGATCTCAGGAATCCCTAGTTTGGGTAAGAAGTAAAAAAGAAAAAAAAGAAAAAGCGCCGGCAACACTGCTTGAGCTCAGATCTTTGGGGAAAAAAAACATTCCTTGGTTTGGCGCGATCGATGTCTGCAGGCTGCTTAAGACCCATAATATAGTGGGCGCGCGAGCTGCACCATGCGCGCGCGCGTCACTTATAGTTGGCTGTGGTTAGCCAGCCATTGTATACTAGGGCCGCTTGCGTGCACAGCCGTGAGCGTGGTGCCGGCCGATCGGGGGGAAGACTGTGAAAACTATGTTTTCGCGCCGCTATCGCTCAGTGTCTGAAATGTGTGTGTATGTGTGTGTATGTGTGTGTATGTGTGTGTATGTGTGTGTATGTGTGTGTATGTGTGTGTATGTGTGTGTATGTGTGTGTATATATATATATACAGTGGTCGACAAATCACCAAAAAATCTACTCGCCACATAGTACCACACGTGTACTGCTTGGGCCAATAGGAGCTCGCCACGATGTTAAATCCACTCGCCCGGGGCTTGTAAATGTATAGGTTTGTCGAACACTGTATATATATATATGTGTATATATATATATATATATATATATATATATATATTTATCAAATATTGCACAATGTTAATAAATAATTTATTCACACATATACACACACAGCTTCCCCAGTGACACACAAACACACAGACCACTTCAAAGTGACACACACACACACACACACACACTGGCAGCTTCCAAGTGACACACAAAAACACACACAGAGAGAGCTACCCAATGACACACACACACAGTACCCTTCCAAGCACGTCGTTCACAGCAGCACGGACCGTACACACACAAATTGTGCGTCACGTGCACGAGCGTTCGCACAGGCGTGCTCCCACTATATTACTGGCCTAAGGCGCGTCAGCCTGCAGGGGCTACAACCAGTTTGTGATCCCGAGCGGTGACACGTCACATGGTGTGGCAGGGAGCCAATCAGAGAGGTGGGGGAGAGCGAGAGGTGGGGGGGAAGATGTCTGCTGAGCTGTGTGTGTGTGTGTGTTCTGCTGAGCTGTGTGGGTGTGGGTGTGGGTGTGGCATTTTTTTTTTTTTTCAGTTTGGCCGGTGTCGTGGCCCCGCCCAATCGTTATGGCTGCGCCCACACAGCCAGTTTTGACATTGCTCCCCCGCGCGTCAGAACGCCACCTGCAGACCGCAGATCACAGTATAGCGCTCTGCACGCACCGCCAGGTCGCAAGGCGGGCGTGCAGGCGGCTGCAGTGGGGCCTCAGCCTCAGGCCGCATCCATGCTGCCTGCTCGCGAAGGCGAGACGGAGCGCCGCGACATCATGCTCGTTTGCAGCAGGGGCGATTCCTGGCCTGCAAGGTTGCGCGATGAGAGACATGGCGCGGGCGTGCCCATGATGTCATGTGCGCGGTTCGCCCTCATTGGCTGAACCGCGCATGTGACCGGCCCATCCCATGACAGACAAAAATATTTGTCTCTGCACGCATAGCGCCTACCCACGCTCACGCGCGCGCAGTATGGACTCCAGTGGATTTACATTACTTTGATCACGCAGCTCGCGATCAGCATGGACGAGGCCTTAAATGCCTTAAAAAGTGGGGTTGCTGTGGCTGATTTGAGGAAATTCTAAGCCTGTCAAACTTTGGGGCAAATATCCCTATTTATACAGTACGTATGCTTTGTAAATAGACTAAAAAAAATTTAAGTTTGTAAATAAATAAAAGTAGTAGTACTATGTAAATAAAGAGGCAGTGGTGCAGTGGGCCTGTAAATATAACAGTAGTGGCTCTCTGTACCTGTCTCTGACCACTGTGTGTAGGGCAAGTTAACCAGCAAGAATCACAGATATGAGAGCACTTATATTGTTCAAGTTGAATAGGTTATAGGGCACAAAACGTAAACGCATATTAAATCCTTCACTGCCAGGAATATGGATATAGATTTTCTCTTAAACCCGTTGGGTGCCCCAAGACGTAGTCTGTATGTCATGGGGTCTGGCATTCCAGGGGTCCCATGGCATAGTGCAGGGGTGGCCAACTCCAGTCCTCAATAGCCACCAACAGGTTAGGTTTTAGGATATTCCTGCTTCAGTCAGAATGACAGCCCCCTGTGCTGAAGCAGGGATATCCCAATACCTGGTCGGTTGGTGACCCTTGAGGACTGCAGTTGGCCACCCCTGGCATAGTGGCTACATCATGCCCACAGGGTGCTTTTTCTCTGGCTTAGTTCATGTCCTCTGTTTCCATGTCCACATGACACAACCTGAAGTGGAGGGAAACAGTAGAGGAAGACTCTTTATCCGTTTCCGGGTTAAAGGCCACACGGTCATGTGACCACACTTTAATGGAGAGGTCGTGGCACTCTGATGTTGCGGTTCTTCCGACACTCAAACGGTTGAAAGTGAAATTACACCTACCAGTCTTTTTGTTGTTTGTTTTCAGCATATGAGGGGAGCAGGGGGTCTCGGAAGTTGAACCATGTTAATTTCAGCTCCGTGGACCCACTGGTTGCCAAGATACTTACGGGATAAGGTGCCCCCGGCCAGAACCATCCCCTGCTGGGGAAACAAAATGGAGATTTAATCTCCTGTGGCACACAAGCCAATAAGATGTTGCAACATCATCCGTCGCGGCTTCTTATAGGCCCGCATCCCAGGAGAACCAGGAAGTACCAACAACCACTAGGAGGTAAGTGCCTCGGCAATCAGCATGTCTCCTGAGCTGAAATTAATGTTGTTCAGCTCCGGAGACCCCCTGCTCCCCTCGTATGCTGTAAAAAAGGGCAGTTATATGCTTGGAACACTCCTTTAAAATTCGCTTTCTCGCAAACATTTTCGTGAAAGATCACATTGCTCAAAATATTGCCTAAATGTCACCAATTCCAAAGGTAATCTTGGTCCGGGTTGGGAAGGGAGCGATGATTTCGGGAACACACCTCCTAGAGCTCCCGCCTCGCCGCCGATGGATAGCGTCTGACGTCACTTCCGGTATACGGATGACGACATCTGGTTGGGAGCGGGGAAGACAGATAGCAGCGGATCAGCAGCAACTCAAACGTCTTCACTTCAGGGGCAGCTGCAGCAGACTGACAAAAAGGCTCTACGCGTTTTGCTGTTCTTAGACAGCTTCCTCAGAATCTGCTCCTTTCCACACGGGACCAGCACTCTACTGTCTCACGATACCCTTATATGTACATTTATTATGTACTTATTGTAAGTACATTTCTTACTTTGTTTCATGTGATAAACTGTGTTATTGCGATCTATACTATGGTCCGTTTTTATCTTACATGAACACCACACTCTGTTTGGATCTGAGTTCACGTTACCTGCATGATCTCCGTTTGGAGTTACCTCTCATCCTGAACCTCCCTCTGCTGAAGATCCAGTGTCACACATACTGACAGTGTCAGACCATTGCCCTTGTTTATTCCACTTGTTGTAAGTAGGAATTTCTACAGTGCCAAGAATTCATTCCATTCCATGATGTGTTAATATACTGCACCATTATTGTTGTATCTCTTATTTTTTGGTGTGTTCCCGAAATCATCGCTCCCTTCCCACCCCGGACCAAGATTGCTTTTGTAGGGAATCCTTACATATTCCTTGGAAGGTTGAGAAGTATTTTGGTTACACATCATTTTTCACAGTGTTTAATTATTTTTTTTTCACTTTAATATTATTTTTGTGGGTGTTTTCAGCGCCGATTCAAATCACTTGGGTTCACCAATTCCAAAGGTGCCACATTACCCAGAATCCCTTTCTGCAGGGAAAGCATTGTATCATTGATTATTTTTTTAGTAAAAACACGCCTCCACTTAAGGGGGCATCACAATACTTTACAGATAAACAAATTAAAATGATCTACTGTACAATTTTTTTGTTAGACAGGAGAAGCTAGAGGGAAGAGATACTGGGTCAAGGCAGGGTTGCAGACCTGTCTGAGACATGTGAATGTGCTCAAGTGGGATTTTTATTCTCTGTACCAATTTCACCAGAATTTAGTAAAAGGGCAGTCTGCAAAGGGCCATGTGACCTGAATTTAGAGTCATGTGACCTGCACATTAACTTTGATTTGCTTTGCGAACTTCGGTGCAAATTTCCCACCTCTGTAGCCAGGATATGCAAGGCACTGACAGCAAAGGTGTTAAAAGGGTGAGTACCAATTAAGCAGGGTGAATGAGCGGCATCCAGGGTACTAAGGAGAAAGGCTCCTGGGAATCACGTAATTAATACCACAGAAAAAGCCTCTTGACAGTCTGCATCTGGTGTTGTAATAGGGTCCAATGCCTTATTGATCAGAGGGGCTGCTTACAAGCTAACAAAATATATAATTTATCGATGTCTATCAAAGAGACGTCCAAAGGAAAAGTGTTGGAAAAACAGCACGTGTCAAATCTAAATGGATTTAAAAAATCACATCCAGAGGGGAAAAAAAGGAATCTGCTTTAACGTAGCAATATTCTATATCATTCCTCTAACAGGAAGTAATGTTGCTGGCAGTCCCACTTAGAACCAAATTCAAGTCCTACCAAAAATATGTTTAATAGGTTAAGGTGGCTATACCTATTGTTTTTTTTTTTTTTACTAGGTGGGAAGCAGGGAGACTCTGGAGCTGAACTGTGTTGATTTCAGCTGCAGGGACCCCTTTTTCCTGAAATACAGTGGAAGGGGATGCCAGTAGCCCCGGCTGGGCACAGAAAATGTCTATTTAAAGGTCCCACAAGCCAATAGGAAGCCGTAAGGCATCCCTTGCGGCTTCCTATTGGTCTGTGTCACACAGAACCTTTAAACAGCAGTGAGATACTGGCAGAACCTTCATATGTAATCATCGCAGGGAGCAGGGGGTCCCAGGAGCTGAAAATAACGCCGTTCAGCTCCGGAGACCCCCTGCTTCAAACCGAGGGGAGGGGGGAGAATACAGGTTGTTTTTTTAAGGCATAGGTCCTTTAAAGCTGGGGATGAATCAGTCATCGTTGTCCCCTCTTGGTGGGATATGTTCGGATATGTCTGCACCAACACTGGTATTGAATCCTATGGAAACTCTGGGATATTCTACATGATAATGGTATAGGTTGTGTTATCTGGTGGAGCAATGTCACGTTCCCTACATTTTTAAAGAAGCAATCGACAATTGTTTTTTCAAATCTGACCTGGAATGGAGCCCATCTGTTGTCCTCCAGAGCACAGATTCACCCCCACCCACCACCAGTTCCAGAGATATTTGTAGCTTTGTGTACAGGGTTTGGCACAAAAATATTAGAAATATGGAGGCAGACGGCGAACATGGCCACTGGGTCACCAATAAAATCCACAACATCAGCTCTCAAGGACGTTGAGGCTTTTCTATTGGCCGTTGGAGTGAGCCCTGAACCCAGCGGCTATATATGTTCCCCAGTTTGCCTGGTGGACCCCCTAGTTCACCCTTGATTTGCCACTCTGAATGCAGGGAGTCCCAAGTTCAGGTAAGATAAAATACAAATGGATACCTGGGATTGCCGGGGTTTTTTTTATTTTGTTGTTGCAAATCTGTTGTAAATTTGGCATTTTCACTACATTTATACAAATGTCTACATAGGTTGTGTGACCTGAATATAGGGCCACCTGCAAATTGACTTTTACTGTTGACCAAATTGTTTGGAGATTTAAAAAAAAAAAAAAGGCACATTTCTCCTGGTTTCCGAACGTCAGTCGACATCTCGTACACCATCTAGTCGTAGGAACTCTGAAACTGTTCTTTAAAGGTTCATAAATCCTTGCATAATGGGAGCCCTTCTTTTCTGATAATAAATCTGGAGCATCGTATAATAATGTAGAGCATCTCCCTAATCTTCCCGCTTCCCCTTTACTTGCAGAAGGGCCCTCATCCCAATAGCAAGACTCATAACCTACGCGGGCAATATACTGTAGTGCCGACGAGTATTCTAAAACAAATCTGGGGCAATCACCAACAAGACCCAGGTACATGCTAATTAGACAGACTAATGGCCCATCGGATTAACAGCAGGGTCCCTGTCAGTCCCATTCAAACTGAATGGGACTGCCAGGGACCCCTGCTGTGTTAATCCGATGGGCCATTAGTCTCTGCAGAAATGTCACTGAAATGTTGCAGCATGTACCCAGCATGTACCTGGATCTTGTTGGTGATAGCCCCAGATTTTCCAAGGTAAGTTTAAGGCAAGTTTTAGAATATTCATCGGCGCACCTGTACAGGTGATGTTCGGAAGACTCCGACACCATCAGGAACACTCACATTTTTCAAGAACTCTTGCAGGTCTTGTGAAAATGGATCACAACTATGAAACAACTGCTAGCAAAGCAGGGAGGAAAACTGTTACATTACTAAGTGCTTCCACTTTTGCAACTCCAATACACGTTACAGGAAGGAACAGGGACAGGTGTGACACATTGTGAATCAGGAGATGAGCGTTTGTTCACTTCAGGTGACGAGAAGACATGTTGATGTTGAGAGTCATTTTGCCTGCACTCCCATGATCCCTGGATTTAAATGTAAATTGCATTATTTTCCAGGCTTTGCTAAAAAAAAAAATAATTTAAAAAAAACAGTGAAAACTCTGTGTAAAAATAGATCTCCCAGGCCATCTTTAGAGCTCATTTTAAGCCGCTGCCTCCTAATAGAACTTGATTCTTGTGAAGAGGAATAGAGAACAATGCATCTTTAGAACAGTTTGTGCGAGTGTCGTGATGGTGGGGCTAATTTGCACATTTTGCCCTTTTAAGCAGCAGATTGCCTCATTGTGCCTCCGAAAGATGCGGCTGATGGAGCCTGGAATTAAGTTTCTGGTAGAGTTGTCAAAATGGCCACAATTGGCGATGTGAAATATCCTGATTGCACGTCTAATTCAAAGCAATCCTAATCTCAATGTAACAAGCCGGGACAGACCTCATGGGGGCATATTTATGAATCCTGATTATACCATTTAGTTTGGTGTCTCGTTTCACATTTACCTGCACAGAATCCTACGAAACTGCAGCTCATGGATGCAAAAAGGGGAGAGAAATACAAGAAAAATATCCACGTGAGGTCTCGGTTGTAAACTTAAAGCTAAAGCAGCAATCCGTTTTGGAGGAAAAAAACAAAACAATTCAGACACCAATATCTTAATCTCTCAGAACACCACCTGCTGATTTTACATCCGGGAGACCGAAATTCTCCTGTGACTATCCTGGCAATCAATTTAATGGTGGCCATTTTGTTATCCCGGGTGGATAGTCTGCTCCTGGATACCCTTCTTACTGTGTTGGGACATCATAGAAGATCCATATGTGTCATTAAATTAATGTCGTACATCTCCTGGAATAAACATATACTGTACATTTATTAGAAAGGTCGTAAATTGAGTGAAACTCCAGCAAACAGTTGGATTATCTTGCAACGGACCCAAGTGAATCGCCTAGAGCATATCATGTTGTTGTCACTTAGAGCATATCATGTGATGGAAAACACATCTTTGCACATTGCCCAGCCGGTCGGTGGAACTTATTATCCACTGGAATTCTGTGAATGCAAAGAGTAGGTTTAGATGAGACATATTTTGGGAGGGTACTAGAGGTTTATAAAGGACTTGCCGACGTGTTAGTGTGTATTTTGTGTGTTTGCATGTACACAGTCCTGAGCAGTTTGCATATTCGCCTGTTCAATGGGTTGATTTTGTATGATGACCTTAGAGCCCTCGATGTCGCCCCCCCACCCTTCTGAAAAACAAACCCTTAAATAAAAATAAAACTTGCTCACAAGGAAAAGGTCTGGAGGTTCAAACCACCACGGCTTTTATTAAAATACAGAACTGTAACTACCAAAACCCAGCCAGAGTGCTCTACCGACCAGTAAGCCCAATGGTGCTCAACCGTGATCTGCAACCCCTCCCAAGCCAGTCACCACACAGCCCTGGATGCTCAGATCATTCATTATCAGCTGCGAGGATGAGCCCCAGGTACCTGCCGCCCAGTGAGCACCTGCCACCCGCCAATAAATGCCACAGCTAGGCATCACTGTACCACAAATCCCCGGCTGGAAAGGTTACCTTGCACTTAACCACAAACTAGCCACTGTGACAAAGGTAACACGCCGCTCCAACTCAATTCCCTTCTTTTTTTCTATTTTTGTTTAATATTTATTCTTATATAATTATAGCATACTTATTTTTCTTTACCATTTTCTTTATATATATATATATATTTATTTTTAAATCAATTACAAACACACTATAAAAACAAAAGAAAACATAACCAAAACAAGGGGATGGGTGGGCAGGATAAACCTGCACAGGGGCAGCACAGTATTTTTACCCCACCCCTGCACTCAGTCTAAATAACCTCCCACCACAGGCCCGTCCTTACAAATTAACCCTCGCTGCTCCCAGTCCGATGAGACCTAAGGAGAGAGAGGTAAGGGGAGCTGACGAGCCTCAGACTGGCAGTCATGCCACCCCTCACTCATACTGTTGCTCAGGGCTTCTTTTACTCCCATTCAGTGGTTCACATTCCAGCCTCCATCATTTTAGTCGATGTCCACTATTCAATGTGCTGTGAGGCTGGCTTCTCCGTGCTGGAGAAGACTTCCTTTCATTAAAAAGGTGCTCAACTCTTCTCCAGCATGGGGAAGATGGCTTTTCAGCTTATTGCATTGTTACCTCTTAATGCTGGATGCAGTGACTAGATAACAAGTGGTATCTTTTCCCATATATCTCATATATTATCTTCTTTTCCCAGAATCCTCCAGTGCTGCGACTGTTAGAGACCACACTGGGTTTGAAGGATAATTTGGTCCCACTTAGTAGTTAGCAGTTCGTATATTTTCTGGGAGTATATAAAATGGCTGCTATGTTCCCTTTGGGAAGTACGTAATGTGTTTGTTTGTTTGTTTGTTTTTGTCTCTTGAGGAAATGCGTATTGTTTGCTTTCTAGGAGACATTTCAATATTGAATATTTATGAGAATTGATTTCCTGTGTTCTTCTCAAAGGCTTTCGTCAATCATGAAACCCCCTGGCAGCTAAGGGGTTAAGCGTAAATACACCTTTTGCAAAAAAAAAAAAATATTTCTGTCAGGTTGGGTCCTACGGGCTTGAGGAATAAGTTATTTTCAAGGTAAATGTATATCAACGATATTCACCACAGACCTCTTCATTGAAATGTTCCGTTTCATATGTATAACAGCAGTTTGCTGAAGGCCACCACATGCTTAACTATTCATTTTCACTCATTACTCACCCACCTGATCGAGCACAATTGTAGGACTCCAGAAGGCATTCTGAAGTGGCTGAGAATAAGCAGGGAAGGGCAAGAGAGCAGAAGTCCTGTGCTTGAGTACCAGACAACACCTTTTAAAATCTTGTGGGTTTTTTTTAAACCCAGTAAAATGAATGCCTCTGATATTTAATGAACTTATATCTTTAGAAAAAAATGTAGATGTGCAGATTGTTCTAGATATTATTATTTGAAACTTTGAATAATTTCTACCTTTTACATGTAATGGGATAAATCCAAGTGATGCTTTGGAATACGATGTTCTTACATTTTTCTATGTAATGGTTTACACTGGTTCTGTCTTATGTCTGATTGGGATCATGTAATTTGCTCATATTTTAGGAGGGATTACTAATTCAAAGGGGGGTCCCCCGTTGCCTGCTTCTTCATCGTCACGTGTACGCATGCTTTACACGAGGTGGCGAGGGCAGGGGCATTGTACTTGTTCTGCTTTCACCTGTCAGTCCAGGGGTAGCCACACTGGTGACAGCTAATGGCACGGGTCTGCTAACGGGTGGTCTTTATGGCCTCCACCCATGTTCAACGAGTCCGCACAATGGGTCATTATTAGTATTGACCTGCAATTCAATCTGTTGCAAATTGTTCCCAATTTTGGTCGTGAAAGTATTCCGCTGTAGAAGACTCAAGTTGTCCACAGACAGCTTCTTTGCGACTTAGTACTGTAGCTCTTCTTTTTCTTATTTTTATTTGTTCTTTCAGCAGATCTGATTTGTGCTTCGTAACTTCTGCGTAATCACACACACTCTGTTGTACTGCAGATAATTGGCGGGTGAATTCTGTTCTGCTTCCTCATGAGCATCTTTCCAGGCTGGACCTGGGCGGTATGTAGCTGCCTGGTTTCCGCTGATAGCAGTGGTTGCCTTTCAGGTGGTTGTGGTAGTTGTGGATGTTGCACTTCATGGGGTTGCTCCGTTGCCTGTTCTGGAGCTTACACCGGCTCCAAGCGCGGGGTTATAGCTGCTTCAGTAGTAAAAAGTATGGAATGGTGCTCAAATCACGTGTTTTAACCCTATACACTTTTATACAAATATTATATCCATGTAAATCCTGGGTGCTGTATATGATGTCCATAACGGAGATCCATATATTGGTAATGAGGAGGAATAAGTGCCTAGCGGTGTCCGTGAGGCGACCACAATTTTTGACACAAAATAATATCCTCTAGATATTGTTAAATATATGTATTAATGAGAGATCAAGGTAACTGAATATAGGGTTGAAGCCCATTATCTGTGGGTCTCCCTCTTAGGACAATCCAGCAGTTCCAGGGCGTGCAATCCGTTGAGTTGAAAATCCAGAAAGGAAAGTGTGAAATCGGAGCACAGCAGACAAAATGGAAACATGAATATTCCTGGGCAACTCCGCAAAAGAAGTTTAACCTATTGTGTAGCTCGTGGATACAGAAGGGAAACGCACCTACGCTACGCGTTTCGTGCGCAAGCCGTTTATCAAGGTGTAGGGTTAAGTGATTTGACAGTAGATGGGGACTGGGAAGTATTAGTTAGCCCATACAAAGGGAGAGGCCTGTTTTATTTGTTTATTTTGCATGCTGACACGAAGCTGTACTGTTTAAAGGTGCGGGTTAAATAAAAGCTAATGTTAATTTTCCCTTAAATACGTCTCTCTGGTTATACCTTTTCACAAGTCTCCTACAGACCTTCATCGGTTCCTCTTCGGGGGTTGATGTTGGAATAGCGTTTTGTTCATGGAAACACAACAATGCTGTTCACAGAATTTGCAGTGTTCTCTAGTGGTGATTTTTGATAGCCATGGATGTCTTGGATGCCATCTTGCCAAGAACATGATCACAACATGCCACTTTCTAGACAATTAAGACAAGATTTTCTTCGTCAGCAAATTTGAAATTAATGTTCGCAAATTTTTCAAACTTTTGAAAAGTTTGAGCAAAACTTCAGCGGAGCGAATCTCCACAGGTTCACACATCTCTAAAGATAAACATATTTACCTGATATACTACAGTATACCTGGAAAAATGGGCAACATATTACTTTTTCACAAGAGACAAATAAGTCAAACTAGTAAAGTACTTTATGGGTCATTAAATCTTTCTAAGGAAGCTATTTACACTGACCTGTTACATAGGACTGAGTCTTTAAGGTGAAAATACAAGTTCAATTCTTCTTCATTTAGATGCACCTCAGTTGAAATCTGCACTGGATTTTGTCTGATTATGGTACCTACTGGGCATAACCCAGTGATGCCTTCTCACCATGTTGTAAATTAAAGCCGTTGGATTGGACCATAATTACCAAGCAGCCTTCTGCTATAGAAAAAACCTTCCAGCGTTGGACGACACCTTACAGCTCGTTGACTTGAATGGGATGTAAAGTGTCTTCCAGCGCCGGGAAAGCCCTTGTATTTGTGTTTTCCAAATTCAATCAACTCTTGATGAAGGTGCTCTATGGACCATTAATACTTTGTACAGGGAAAATAAATTCAGATACACCCCCACCCACCCCCCCCCCCCCCCGATAAAGGGATGTCAGATGTACCGTTGGGTAAAGAAAGGACAGCGATATTTTAAAAGCAGCAGGAAAGATTTGTACGCTTAGCCCTGCAGGAGCAGAGAAATCTATTTCCATTATAAGAACAATTGATTTTTGTATTAAAAAGTCTCATTACTTGAGATAATTACCCTGGGGTTTCGTGGTTACTCCTTCGGTTCCTAAATCTTGCATCTTAATCTTTCTGTGTGCCACCAATAAGGTACCTTCTCACAAAGAGAGAGGTGAAAAACTTTCCAAAATGGGAAGTTTTAGGTGGGGTTTCGGGGTTCACAACCCCCCTCCAAATTCAATTCCCTGTGAAAAGTTTTGCACAAGGCTATTGGGGCCAAATTAGAACGTTTTGAGCAAAATATCGCCAGACAGTGTTAAAATATTTTTAGTCCCTACATTAAGCGAAGGTAGATATTTTATACAATTTAGCGAATTAGCATTTTCAACTACATTACAATGCACACACTGACCTAATGCTTGGCGAATCGTTTGCATACTCTGACTCGGGCAAATGGTCATTGCTCTCGACCTCATGCGAAAGTTTCACACACTTCTACAAAAACAGGGCAAACTGAGGACATTCAACCTGTGTCCACCTGTTTTTGGCACAGATGAACTAAGTTTAGCCATTTACCCTGTAGCAAGACTTACTGTCTGCAGATCCGTGGCTTGACATGTGAAGCGCCACGGTTTCCGAGGCTGCTGACAGGGAGTCTGTACTTCCGAACGGGACGCCCCACAGATAGATTTCCCATGGTATTCCGCAGTCAAGATTCCAGGAGTTCCCCCGGCAGTGCGAAAGTTATGTCTGTATGTTGTTATACTGTATCTTCTGCATTATCACTACCCTTGAATCCATCACTGGAAGACTCCTTATAGCACATATATTTCAATGGGCTGTAAACTGTTTTATATATAGGGTGGGGGAAAAGTGCTACATATACATATATACATATATACTGTATATGTATAAATATAAATGTATAAAATGTTTAACATATTAACATTTAAACATATATTTAAAATGTTAAACATTTTATACATTTATATTTATACATATACAGTATATATGTATATATGTATATGTAGCACTTTTCCCCCACCCTATGGGAAATGTGGTGTGTGGTGCTTTACCTTTGGCTCACAGGAGGCCTGAACCTCCACTGCTGGGAGCCCGAGGTGTACCTGATCCGTCTGGTGACAGCGCCTCCACCTGTGAGGGATCCTGACAGCGCCGGATAACCCCTTCACAGGACCCAATGCAATAAGATCACACACTTGTATTTAATAACAGTTTACTGAACACAGGTACAACTAGATATATCATTAACCCACATACAATACAGCCCTCCAACTGTAGTGTCCACCCCTGATGGGATTTCCCCAAAGTGTCACCTCCCTGGTGTCCACAAGAGCCAACCCACCCAATGTGTGAGACAGCGCTGCCCACAGTAACTGAAAGTGTTATAGTTGGTGCACGTTGTGAGGTACCTGCCCAAGTGCTCCAGCACCCGGGTATGGCCAAAAAGCAAAAGGTATCTACTGATCCAGCGACGTCGATGTCAGCGAAGCCTCCGCCTCTGCATGGGATGAACTCCGGTAGGAGAGTCTCACCTTTGATAGTGCGGTGGTGGTCCTGCCCCAGACCACAGTATGCAAATCGCTGTGCGGTGTCTTCAAATGGCACTTTAGACTAACTGTATACAGCTATAGAGGAAATGTCCCTAGCTAGGGGTTTCCCTGTAGCAGCCAAAATCTGATTAGGTGAGTAGGGCCTATCTTGGACCTAAAGGTTAATCTGGCCTAGTCTGGATACTCAGACCCTACCATCCCTTTCTCTGTCCTCACTCCAACTCTCAGTCCCCCTAACTGTCAGAACCCCAACTGTCAGAATTCCAACTGCCATGCATCTCTCAGCCCTATTGGTTGCCTGGCAACATGTGGTCTGCAGCCCCTGAGGCTGCTGGGACTTGTAGTCCCCCGGCTGTGCTTTACTCCTAATGGCAGCTGCTTGAGCTTGCTACTGCACTGCCCCCACCATCCTCTCCCCCCCCCATCCTCTCCCCCCCCCATCCTCTCCCCCCCTCCATCCTCCCCCCCCATCCTCTCCCCCCCCATCCTCTCCCCCCATCCTCTCCCCCCCATCCTCTCCCCCCTCCATCCTCTCCCCCCCCATCCTCCCCCCCCATCCTCTCCCCCCCCATCCTCTCCCCCCCCCAATCCTCTCCCCCCCCCATCCTCTCCCCCCCATCCTCTCCCCCCCCATCCTCCCCCCCCCATCCTCCCCCCCATCCTCTCCCCCCCCATCCTCTCCCCAGCCTCCGCTGCCTATGGAAAAGTAAAGGGACAAACAGGGGTCCAGGGGGACCCAGGCTATATATAGATACTATGATACTATTACTGCCACTAGTTCAGTCCTGAGTGGGACTGCACTTTTAACACAACCCACCTAGCATATGGGAATTGCAACGGTAATATATATATTTTTTTTGCTTAATTAAAGCAGCCCTCCAGGCTGCATTTCTTGCTTTTTTAGTTATAGGATTGAAGCAGAGAGTCTCCCTATCTGAACTGCGTTAATTTTAGCTCTGTGGACCCCCTGCTTCTCTAGATACTTACCTCTGTAGGGACTGCCGGTATGTCCTTCATTTGGCAGCTCTGACGGGACTGTGTGGCTAACATGGTGGCGGCTTTAAATATCCCACGTCTTGCGGGCTAATAGGAAGCTGTGACATCATCCCCTTCAGCTTCCTATTGGTCTGCGTGATGAGGGACATTTAAACATGATGGAGATACTGGCACCCCCTACGGAGGTAAGTATCTCGGGAAGCAGGGGGTCCCGTAGCTGAAATAAACGTGCTTCAGCTACAGAGACCTTCAACCTCAGTCCTGTAACAAACAAAAAAAAATTAAAAGCAAGAAATGCACCTGAAGTGCTGCTTTAACATCCTAACAAAACAATTTGGGATCTTTGTGACAGACTTTGCTGTGATGCACTGTGCTACCTCTTGGTAACTTGAGTTTTTTCCCCATCAGGTGCAGATTAGCTGGACATCTCTGCATTGCCTCAGACTTGCTTTTAAAATAATAGCAGCACGCAGAATTCGACACACACCCCTTCAAATCTTGCCATTCCTTTTGATCCTCCCCAAATCACAGGCAGGCGGACAAGGAGCCAAGTTCCTTGATAACCCTTACACTCGGAGACCGAAGATAAAAACGCTTCCGTTTGCACCAGTTTTGCTTCAAAATTGCCTTGGTGCACAATACTCATTACCTTTCGTCTATCCGGGGTCAGCGTATAAAGGCAAACATCGTGCATTTCTACGGCCCAAAAAGTAGCAACCGAATCTTACTGCATTCTATAGTATTTTTTTTTTTTTTTTTGACACGTCTGGTGTACTCTTTTTGCTGTGATACATTTGACTTTGGTCAAATGTGACACTAAGAGGCATATAATGGGTGCAAACGTGCCCCTCTGATTAGCCCGTGTTGCCCATCACTCTTCCCATTTTGTCTTTGTCACAACTGCAACCTGTATTTTACAGACAAACAGAGTTTCCCGTTATGAACCACTGTTGAATGTCTGCATACTAATGTGAGTTTGGGTTATCAAATGATTGCCTCCGTAAAGCTCTCCAGCATCACTAGTGTTAAACGTCACAGAGATAAGTGACAAAAGATGAGTTCACGTGAGGCCGAAAGGGACAAAGTGGATGTTACAACATATGCCATATAGATATGCCCTATTGCCCGAGGGCACAGGAGCTCCTCTCTGAAGCGGCTCACCCATTCATTAAGCCCTTATGAGCTTAATTAATTTATAATTACAGTTCTGTCAAATTACAGAAATGTTTTGGTACCCAGAGCCTTGGCATAGATTCCTTCCGAACAAGAAAAAAAAGGGATACCGTTTTAACCCCTTCAATGCCAGAGGAGCAAAGGGTTAAGTTGCACTCAGTTACACTTCGTTAAAAAGAACAAATTATTTTTCGACAAAATGTTTAAGTTGTCTGCAGTGATTCTAACGCTGAATTTTGCGGATTCTGATTTGTAAGTAGCGAACTCTGAATTTAGGTAGAAAGGATTCTGAATTATACAGAGTGGTGGAGTTTTAAAGATGTCTGCCCTCTAAGGAAGACTTTGATTAAAACAGGATGTTAGCGAGCCTGTCAGATTGCACGCAGGTGTAGACTCATTCAATGTTTTCATACTTTTTCATGGATTAATATGATAGTTCTTCATAGATTAAATTACTTTCTAAAGTTCACATTTCTCTACTTTAAGAATATTTTGGGGGCCAATAACGATATATAGCAACCTACAATTAATCTGCACTCAGATAGAATATTGAGTCACTAACTGTAACATTTTTAGCATCAGTGCACTGGCACCCACTGTAAGACAATTCGGAGACTGCATTTACATTGTAGTTGCCTCAAACTAAATGTCTTTTATAGCAAAACAAGAAGTGTAGCTCTTTTTAAAGCAAACGGCTATTTGTGTTGAGACACAACTGCACATGCAGAGGGTATGAATCGTTCCAGAGACTAGGACAACTTTCAAACAAGGGGGGCACCTGTTGTAGAGACTGATGCTTGGAACTAATATGGCTATTTTATTATCTTATTCACTTGAAGGAAGTTACTTTACGCAAAAAAGGTCTCAACTTCTGTCCCCTTTCTGTCCCAGCCCTGACACCCCCCCCCCCATCCCTAAATAAGACTCTGACACCAACATGGGGTTAAACTGCCTCAGTTTTTATTAAAATTATAGACACCATCTAACCATACCTAAATCAGATTGCACCACCACTAGGGTCACTGATGCCTTAAAACACCATCATGACCGCTTTCCACCCACTAGTTATACCGGCCTAGCAGGGCACATCGTGACCATTCTAGGCCAAATGGAAGGACACCAGCAGGCTACCCACCCAAGCCAAGACCTGTCACTGCCTTCCTCACTATATAATTTCCCAAAATAAGGCTGCAATCAAATCAAGCCCACTACCACTAGCTGTGACAAATAGTCAATCATCACTTACCCTGATACTATAACCACATATTTATTATTATTATTTTGTGTGTGTAAACAAATCAACAAAGACAACAAATTAAAACAGATACCGTAATACCCCATCCCTGAAAGCAGGAACATTTTGGAATCAGGAAGTAGCAAGAGGGTGAGTACATCCAGCTGACCCCTTTTAAGGTCTGCAATCCCTTAGCTCCACCCCCACTTCCTAGCCCTGCCTCAGCCACCATCTCTAATCCCATTTTGGTGTCTATATTTAAAAAGGGAGCTACATCAAAACCAGTGAATTACAGACCTGTAAGCCCGACATCAATAGTGGGGAAGCTACTTGGAGGTTTATTAAGGGATAATATTCAGGAATACCTGTTGGATACCAAAATTATTAGTAATAGTCAGCATGGATTTATGAAGAATAGATAGTGCCAAACTAACCTTATTACCCTATTTCCTCGATTCTAGGACGCCATCGATTCTAAGACGCACCCTTGATTTAATAAAAAAATTGTGGAAAAAAAAAACCCAATATATTAAATGTGCAGATTTTTTTTTTTTTTTAAGCAAACAGTAGCATACATTTATCTGCACTAGAGAGAGGCAGACACAGAATGGGGAGAGAGAGAGACAGTATCGGATGAGCAGAGAGAGAATGGATGGGGGGAGGAAGGAGAGAAAGGAGGGAAGGGGGGGAGAGAAAGGAGGGAAGGGGGGAGAGAAAGGAGGGAAGGGGGGGAGAGAAAGGAGGGAAGGGGGGGAAAGGAGGGAAGGGGGGGAAAGGAGGGAAGGGGGGGGGAAAGGAGGGAAGGAGGTGGGAAAGGGGGGAAGGGGGGGAGAAAGGAGGGAAGGGGGGGAGAAAAGGGGGGGAGAAAGGAGGGAATGGAGGGATGGGGGTAGAAGGGGATGGGGGAGAAGGGGATGGGGAGAAGGGGATGGGGAAGAATGGAGACAGTGGAGGGGAGGGAGACAGTGGAGGGGAGGAGGGGAGGAGGGGAGGGAGACAGTGGAGGGGAGGGAGACAGTGGAGGGGAGGGGGGAGGGAGACAGTGGAGGGGAGGGGGGGAGGGAGACAGTGGAGGGGAGGGGGGGAGGGAGACAGTGGAGGGGAGGGGGGGAGGGAGACAGTGGAGGGGAGGGGGGGAGGGAGACAGTGGAGGGGAGGGGGGGAGGGAGACAGTGGTGGGGAGGGGGACACACATAGAGACACATACACAAACACAGAGTGACAGGGACACACACACATACACAAACACACACAGAGTCACACAGAGAGAGACACATACACACACACAGAGTGACAGAGAATCACACAGAGAGACACATACACACACAGAGTGACAGAGGATCACACAGAGAGAGAGAGACATACACACACAGAGTGACAGAGGATCACACAGAGAGAGAGACACATACACACAGACACAAACACACAGAGTGACAGAGAATCACACAGAGAGAGACACATACACACACAGAGTAACAGAGAATCACACAGAGAGAGACACATACACACACACAGAGTGACAGAGACACACACATACACAGAGACACATACACACACAGAGTGATAGAATCACACAGAGAGAGACACATATACACACAGAGTGACAGAATCACACAGAGAGAGACACATACACACACAGAGTGACAGAGACAAGGGAGGGGTCGGAGGGCTCGTGGGGCTGGCAGCCGAAGCTGTGAGTAGCAGAGGGGGGGGGGGGGGCGGAGGGTTCATGGGGCTGGAAGCTGTGAGTAGTGGAGGGTTCATGGGGCAGGAAGCTGTGAGTAGCAGAGGGGGGGCGGAGGGTTCATGGGGCTGGAAGCTGTGAGTAGCAGAGGGCTGGAAGCTGTGAGTAGCAGAGGGCTGGAAGCTGTGAGTAGCAGAGGGCTGGAAGCTGTGAGTAGCAGAGGGCTGGAAGCTGTGAGTAGCAGAGGGCTGGAAGCTGTGAGTAGCAGAGGGCTGGAAGCTGTGAGTAGCAGAGGGCTGGATGCTGTGAGTAGCAGAGGGCTGGAAGCTGTGAGTAGCAGAGGGCTGGAAGCTGTGAGTAGCAGAGGGCTGGAAGCTGTGAGTAGCACGGGCTGGATGCTGTGAGTAGCAGAGGGCTGGAAGCTGTGAGTAGCAGAGGGCTGGAAGCTGTGAGTAGCAGAGGGCTGGAAGCTGTGAGTAGCAGAGGGCTGGAAGCTGTGAGTAGGAGAGGGCTGGATGCTGTGAGTAGCAGAGGGCTGGATGCTGTGAGTAGCAGAGGGCTGGAAGCTGTGAGTAGCAGAGGGCTGGAAGCTGTGAGTAGCAGAGGGCTGGATGCTGTGAGTAGCAGAGGGCTGGATGCTGTGAGTAGCAGAGGGCTGGATGCTGTGAGTAGCAGAGGGCTGGATGCTGTGAGTAGCAGAGGGCTGGATGCTGTGAGTAGCAGAGGGCTGGAAGCTGTGAGTAGCAGAGGGCTCGTGGGGCTGGAAGCTGTGAGTAGCAGTCAGGGACGGTCAGCTGGTGGTGCTGCTACAGCCGCACTGCTGTGGGTCGCAGAGGGGGGGCCAGCACTTCAAGCAACCAACTGAGACAAGGGGGAGAGCGGGCGGGGGGCCGTGGTTCAAGCAGACGGCTACCGCGCTTTTTGTTAAAACGCTGAAAGCTGCAAGCCCTCCGTCTGCAGCCGCCCCCAAGCAGGTTTTTTTTTTTTTTTTTTTTTTAGTACATCGATTCTAAAACGCAACCCTATTTCAGAGATGTGAAATTGGGAAAAAATAGTGCGTCTTAGAATCGAGGAAAGATACGGTAGCATCTTTGAGGAGGTAAGTAGGAATTTAGACCAGGGTAATGCAGTTGACGTGGTCTACTTGGATTTTGCAAAGGCTTTTGATACGGTTCCACACAAGTTGTTAGTGTACAAAATAAAGGAAATTGGTCTGGGTAAAAAATATTTGCACCTAGATTGAAAACTGGTTGAAAGATAGACAGTAAAGAGTTGTCTTAAATGGGCTAAAATTGTAAAGTGAGTGGAGCACCTCAAGGTTCTGTACTGGGACCCCTGCTTTTTAACTTGTTTATTAATAACCTTGAGGTTGGCATCGAGAGCAAAGTCTCCATTTTTGCTGATGACACAATAATGTAAGATAGTAAAATCAGAGCATGATGTAATGTTCTATAGAAGGACTTGGATAAAATTAAAACTTGGGCAGGAAAATGGCAGAGGAGGTTTAATACAGATAAATCAATGAATGTATATTTTTGACAGCGCCTACACGTGTACCAGCCTCACAGCAATATATCCCAATGGCAAACAGATCGTTTAAATTGCTAACACAGATGGCCTATATAAAAATATATAATTTATTATATATTGTGATAAACAAGATGTATCTTTGAAACTCAGGTGATAATATTAATAAGTGAGTGTGAAAACATTAAAAAAATGAAAAAATATAAAAAAAAATATAATTGAAAAAACAACCAAAAACTAAATGTATGAATAATAAAAATCTAAAAAAACATTATTATAAAAATATATAATTAATCTGTGAAAAAAAATATATTGAATAAAAAAAACAATAAAAAATAATGATAATTTTTTTTTGTCATTGACGGGTCTTGTGGCATAGTCCATTTGATGTTTATTTATGATTTGTTAATATTTTTTTCATTTTTTACATCAAATTAGGTTCATTATTGGAGTACTTTGATATTAATCAATGAATATTAATTTTGTAGATTTTGTTTTTATCTTTATTGTTTCAAATAATAACATTATAATTGTTCGATTGATCCCACCAGTGTTTCTTAAATAACACATTATATTTGCTAAGGTATAATGTTTATTTTTCTAATTGTAATGGTTGCTTCATTGAAGTTGAATTGATCAATTACAAATACAGATATATGTTTATTTGCATTCAATTGAACACATTGGTAATTTATGTTTAATTTTTTGTTTCTTCTTTTGTATTATTATTATTATTTTTATTTTTAATTTTTATTACAATCTTATTGACAATTGTATATTCATAATTGTAAAATGTGATTTGAAAACTCAATATGAAAATGGTAATTTAAAACAAAATATAATATTAGTTTATAATTATCTATCACTAATAACTTTTGAATGTTTAATTGTCATATCTATACTATCCCATAAAGCCTATCTTATAATGATATGAATTATACTTTAGTAACCAATTAGTATTAACAACCATATGAATACATCTATTTAAAATCGAGAATACAATCTATCGATTATTAACATATGTTTGGTAATTTATTGATGTCTCTGTAATCATATAAAATTAAGATAACATAATCCAAAGAATTTGCTTTACAAATACATATATATACAACTGTAAATGGCTATGAATTTATACTTATAACAAAGTTGCAAATTGAATATCAATTTAGTCATTAAAATACAGTGGAATATAATCTATCAAACTACAGTTTGTACATATATTAATAGTCCAAAACATGTTTTTGTATAGCTTTATATAGGTATTAACATACTTTGTTTTAATTTTATCTTTCTTTCTGTAATATTGTACTATTTATAGCTTTAAATATGTTATTGAACAATTAGTTAGTATTGCACATACTATTGCTGACACAGATGATCTAATTTTTATGATAATTGGGCGCAATTTCATTCACGGATGGCCATTGGCTAAAGACATTCTTAAATAGCAGCCCAATGAGAGGACACGTCATCCCCTGATGAAATCCGTTATCGGAAGAAATGCGTAGGGCACGTGGTTTTCTGAAACTACGGTGGCGGACTAAGCTCATACGCCTTCTGCCAGTAAGAGGAAGACTTTTCCTGAGCCGCACGGACTAATCTACTCACGTGATTGGAACCATAGACTGTCGGTCTGAATTGCCGGAGGGACGATTCTTCGTGGTGCACCGGTAGCAGTGAAGACTGACGTCACGAAACAAACGGGTGGCGATCAGATACATGTTGGCGCATGGGTTTACCCATACAATGCTTTTAATGCATTGACAAATTGTGAGTGTGCATTTGTCTTGTTATTCCTTATTAAAACTTTGTATTTGGATTTTACACATGGATCGGGCGCTTTTTCTCTTTTTTCTCTAACAGATAAATGCAAAGTTATGTATGTGCGAAGCAAGAATAAAGAAGCTACTTACAAATAAAATGGGACAAAATGAGGTCAATCCTTGATGGAGAGTGATTTAGGAGTGCTTTTGTAGATTGCAGGCTTGGCAATACTCAATGTCAGGCAGTCACTGCAAAGGCAAATAATATATGATCTTGCATAAAACAGGGTATGGATGAAAGGAAAGAAAGCATAATGTTGCCACTGTATAAATACTTAGTAAGACCACAACTTGAATATAGGGTATAGTTTGGGGCACCACTCCATTAAAAAGACATTAGGGAACTGGAAAAAGTGCAGACACGAGACACCACATTAATGAAGGGGGTGGAAAGTGTGACTTACTGTATGAGGACAGATAGCTAAATTAGCTTTGTTTACATTACAAAAGAGGCATGTAAGAGGGGATATGATACCTATATACAAATATATTGAGGGACAATACAAAGAGCTTTTAAGGGAACGATTTATCTTAAGGACAGTACATATTATACAGGGTTATTCCTTAAGGTTGGAGGAAAGGAGATTTCACTAGAAACAAAGGAAAGGGTTCTTTACAGTAAGGGCAGTTAATATGTGTAATCCATTACCCATGGAGACTGTGATGGCAGATGCAATAGATATCATTACCAAAAGGTTAAACTTCTTTCCAGGAGGGAAAGGTACAGTATACAGTGATTATACCAAATAAGTATAAGGAAGAATCTTGATCCAGGGAGAACTCTGTCAATATTTGGAGTCAGGAAAGAATTTAATTTTCCCCTTATGACAGCATTGGATAATATTTCACTGGGGTTTTTTGTTTGCCTTCCTATGAATCAATATACTATAAGTACAAATACTGTAAATAGAACTATAGGATAAGTATCTGTTGTCTAAAGTTATGTTGAACTCGATGGACATATGCCTATTTTCACCATCATCTACTATATAATGATGTAATCCTACCTGTCCATCTTACTGTAGGGGACCTCAACCCTAACTTCATGCTCCCCTTCTCTTAATTGTCCTGTTGGGATCTGAACTGGGTTCAACTAAAATGCAACAAAGGGGTCTCTGTAATAATAATAGTGGAATGATAGTTTAATAAAATAAGCCCACTAGCATCATATCTGATAATTTGTACTGGGCAGAGACATCAGTGGCTGTTCAGTGGACTGTTCAGAGAGTTGGTTTGGGGTACCTTATAGCACTTAGGAAATGAATATGTTCTGTGATTCATTCAAACAAGCCTGGTTCCACGTGACTCCATCTCAACAGAGTATCCATACAGCCCAAGAAGGTTTTTGTCAAGGCTCAGGTAAATTTGATATAACATGAGGATTATTTGATCCTAATTGACCCTTTTGCTACCAGAGGCATTGCTCTGCAGTGTGTTGCAGGCCCTTCTAGCAGCATAAGTGTTAACAACCTTCTAAAGATGCAGATCCACTAGGCCTGCGCCCAAAAAAAAAACATTTTTTTTCCGTTTTCTGTGTTGGAGAAAGATTGACGTAAAAATTAATATTTTAAAAGAGATTTCCTAGACACTGCTTTGTAATTCTGCACATAACTAAAGGAGCTATTCATTAAACTGCAGTAGTGGCGCGCATTGCGATACTGCCACAATCAACGCTATTGCAGTTGAATAAATAACTCCCTAAATCTCTGCAAGTTTTGCAGCATCCTGGCTGCTAATTAGTAAGCTAAGAAACATGGCAGTGGGTAGTTAGCAATGAAGTAACCCCGTCCCCTTTAATGGAATTTACTGCATGGTTACCTGCGTTAAGTCTGTTGTTGCTTTTGGATCTGAATTTTTTAACACTGGACATTATTAACAACTGTTAAACCTGTACGACAAGGTGTTACATGGCTCAGTGCTTTCACTTTATTGAAGTTCCAGCATATGTTTCTTAGGGTGAGTGAACATTCAAAGGGTTAGTCCTTCTTAGGACCAAAGGGAAATAATGGCCATGGCACGTTTATCCGGGTAACAATGTAGGTTATTGGCACCTTTTCTAAACAAATCAGACAAGTATAAGTCTTTTCTGGAATGTAATGAAACTATTAATGTCTCCATAATAAGCAAATGCTTTGCAGTGTTTTTTAATACAGGAGGGCCCCGGGCATGCGGCGGGTTCCGTTCTAAGGGCCCGCCGCAAAGCAAACATCGTTTTAAAGCGGAACCGGCGATCTTTGGTGTCTTCGCATGCGCAAACCGGCAATTCCCCCTTCTGCGCGTGCGCACCCTCGGCAACCACCCGTTCTGCGCATGCGCGACCTCAGACTTCCCCGTTCTGCGCATGCGCAGACATGGTGGCCCCCATCTCGGTACCGCCGGATCGCCGAAAAGCGGGGCGCCGAGAAGCACGGCCTTGCTGTGTTTACCTTAATCTCTTTTGTGACAAGAGTCTTTCCCTTACAATGTTTTGTTTGGCTAATTACGACAGCATAATTACTTTAAAGAGACAATGGGAAAGAACAATATACAGTAATAATAATATTCAAATGAAACCCAGAGAAAACAGAAACTGACTCATTTTAACACAAGAAGCAAAGTGATACAGTATGTTTACTTTAAGGATGACTGAAATGTTCTAAGGAAGCGTATTAAATAAAACAACTTTTCCCCCATGAGATTGAAAAGACTGAATCTTTAAAATATATGTAGCCCTCTTCCCCCCCCCCCCCCCCCCCCCCCTGGGAAATGTGCTGCTACCAGCGTGTTCTGTGGCTGCTGTTCATACCTGTGAGGTAAACAGGAGGCAGGAGATCTCCATGATGTTGTGGGGAGGACATCAGGACAGGCTCACTGTGATTCTTTAGCTGTCAGTGCCTCCAGTCCAAGAGGATCCCGATAGTGCAGGATGCACCTCATGGACACTTCTTTATTCACTAGTCATGCTTCAAGGACTACACCAGTTATTGATATGACTGAGGTTTATTCAGCAACGAAATACATTCACTGGGTTACTTTTCACTGTACCCTATCCCATCAAGGACTAGGCCTCAGCCACTTCTCTAGCAGAAGACTCTCTATTCAAGGTCTGCATACCCTGGCATTTCTCCCAGAAGCCCACCTCACTCCTTGGAGGTTAGCACAAGAACTATAGGGAAGAACACCCCTCCTTCCCTGGGGAGTGGCTTGTAAGCCGGCCTATTCTTGTCATATGCCCCCCTTACTTCAGTGACAGGATGCTCATAACGTTATTGCTCATGCCTGCTGAACAATAAAACATCGCACACTGAACGTAGAGCAGACCCCATAGGAATCATGCCCCCACTGCCCACACATTATGGGGACTTACAGGGGAACCAGGGTCAGGGAATGATAGTCCAAGGGGACTTGGCTACATATTGGGTTTTTTTTTGGCCGATTTGAAGCTAGGTTACAATCCTAGCACCAAATATTAAAATCCTTCATAAAATGAGTATCTTAAAGAGCGCAAACAACATCATAGCCAATGAGAAAGAGGAATGTTGTCATCAATACAATGCTTCCCAAAGCTGTCAAGTCCCACATACTGGAAGTACCCCTCACTCATCCACTACATCCGTCCTCTCATAGGGAAGGATTCGCAAAGCTCCAATAATTGGTAAAGGAGCTTAAATGGCATTAACTGGCATTCAAGTCAATGGCAGGTATTGACTATCTTGCATCCATACCTGTTGTCGCAGTTAGGTGAATCACCCCACAAACCCTTATTCCATGTACTATGAATCCATCTTCCCTGACCTAGAGAAAAGATACAGCTGGTCACCTCATTTTTGGAAGAGAGTGCAGATCTGTAGATCAGAAGGAATTGGTGCTTTAAACAGAGTAAAAAGCTGCTGTTTGATGCACGTCATTCCAGGTTGACTGAAACAAGTGAGAACCTGACATTGCTGGCATCTAAACAAGAGAAAGTAGCCAACGTTTTAATTGGCTTATAGGTAAAAATGTGCTAAAGCTATTAATTAACAATCCAATTCAGGAACCTTGTGGCAGATAAGGTACTTGGCTTTGTCCTCAGATGGGGTGAGGTGTATCTTTCCCAGGGTGCTTTATCTTTCAGATTTTGGATAGAGATAAAGGTATAAAAACTCCCAACATATATCGGATTTCATCAGAGACTAGGGTTGAAGAAACTGAAATGTTATGATCTCAAATGAACATACTTATCTCTACAATCTTGTATAATAAAGGCGCAGTCCCACTTAGTCCCAACGTGAATTAATGGTAGATTTTTAAAAATGAGTAAATATTTTTAAATCATTGTTATTTTGGCCACAATTTGAAAGAGTTACTCAAAACAACTTAAATGATGAAGATCCAAAGAGATGAAAAAGCTGCATTTGTGTGGGGTTTCTGACTCTGTACTTCATTAGCCAAAGCAGTCTGTGTAATGTAGCAGTTAGAAGCTCTAGGGCAGAGGGGGGCTCTAGGGCATATCAATATTTAAAATGAAGATAGAAACTAAAATGTAGTGGACTTCGTGTGCTCATTTGCATGATATTACCCTGAGTCTTTGTCCGCAGATGTATGGGATGTGACAATGGGTTCAATAGAGTCGGTGTTGGGGTGCTGGGCAGAGGTCCCCCGTCATTGCCGAAACAGCTTTACAAAGAGCTACAGAGGGTATTAAAAATAGGAATACTGTACCAACCATTTTTCTTTCTTCATGTATATATTTATACCACTTCTTAAACATGAGAGCAATTGCACTTCACACTGGTAGTATCAAAAAGATAAATACCAACAGTTTTAAGTCCATGCTAAATGGACTTGGAGGGTATACATTTTTATATGTCCTAACACCTTATTCTGTGTACAAAGAAGCGGCTGTTTGTGTTCGGGACACCTTAGGTCGAAAATCCCTATTGAAGTCAATGGGGCATCTGCGTTTGAAAATGACCCGGATAGCGCTTCAGCAGTTATAGAGTTCCTGCTTAGCCTGTGCAAGTGGCTTATTCCTTTAAGATATAACAACCACAAAACAAGCTGCGGTCTGAGCGCAGTTTTCTGAGTGTGTCCAGAGGCTTTGTCTGTCCGTTAATGGAGTTGTGTGTCCGTATGTTACCTACGTAGCGTTCTCCATTGGGCATTCCCAATCACTGCCACCAACACGTGGTAACTCCAGAAGTGACCTTCTCCTTCTAATCAAACCAACCAATATATGTATAATTAAGCTGTTAACAAGAAGGAGAAAGCAAGCAGCATAGATTGGTGCTTTATCGGAGCAACGTATATAATAAAGAATATATATATATATATATATCGATGTATGTAGAGAGAGATCGAGAGAAAGATGTGTGTATATATGTATTTATTTATATATTTGTGTGTAGGTATTAATGAATCATTTCATAGATTTTTTACATTTTACATAAACATTGTAACATTACTATGAATAAAGGTACACATTTTTGCTGATACAGCCTAAAAAAAATGTATAGCATAAATGTGTTACAATATCTCCAATATATCAATCTTATGTCAAAGTGTATGATAATTAGGAATTTAATTATATCAATGAATGCTTTTGTCAGGGCGAGGAAACGTTGATCAGGGAGAATGTCGGAAGATTGGTGTATTTTTCTGCAGGAAGGAGAGTTAGTAATTGAGGTAAGCACACATTTAAAGTGATCGCTATGCTTGTCTTTGCTGCCTGTACAAAAAGGCATCCCACAATATTAAGTAACCATCCCATCTAAAGTTAAAACACAGAACAGCAGATTGTTCCCAAATCGAGACTCCGAGTTAAGTTTCAACAACTTTAAAGCATTTGAATTATTACATCGTTGGCCATTTTTGATACATTACACTTTGCAGGGTGTTTTTTTGGAACGGAGCAGCGTTGTAACAAGCGCTGACACGTGAGATTGTTTACAGAGATGGTATTCAGGCCAGCAAAGCGAGGCGGGGAGGAATATGGCTGAGTCAGCACTCTTAGCGATGGCTGAAGGCATCATGAAACACCTGGATAGAATAGCCACAGGGATCAGTCAGTGCGTGTATTAGAAACGTAGGTAACACGCCAAGCAAAATGTTATCTTTCTATGGCAGTTTGCAACTGTATTTAAAAGCACAGTCCCCACTATGCTTATTTCTTAAAGTCTCTGAGGGGCAAAACAGGGGCACCTAAAAAATAATGGCACCGGATTTGTACAAACATAACAACACAAATGCTAGATTTCAGCCGTATTTTCTTATGTGATTAAGTTAGCGCTGTTCTTATGATCTAGTTGTTAGATTTTTTTTATTATGTTTTGGTTTTGCAGCCTGGAGACATTGATACATGACAGTCATAAATAGAGACTTCAATCAAGACACAGGGGCAGATTCATGGAGCGCTGGTATTGGTTAGTGTCCACCATCCGGCATTAACTCCTAATGACGTCAGTGAGGGTTATCCCAGGATTGGGAGCGCTAACCCGTACCAACATTAGATCAATCTGCCCCAAAGTGCTCAGCCATGTCATGTACACGAGTGACACAAATGGCATTTTTGATAGACTATTACCGCTTAAATAAGCACTTTTCTATTCTGCATCTCTAAGCTATTTTTCACCTCTGTGATTTGGGGAGTGTTCATAGTAGGAGCATGCGTGGAGTTACATTATCCTCATTATAATAGATGTTTCAAATTCTGCATCTATATTTTTTCCTCTCTTATTACCAAAATCAGTAAAATGTAAGAAACTTGATACGCGTCTTAAGCTTAGTTCGCTTATTTCCTATTTAGAACAAACATGTTTTTGAATTATTCTACTGTGTCAACCTCTACCACCTCTGCAACGAGACTGGTCCATGCATCCACTGCCCCACTTCCTCACATTTCCCCCGGAGCCTCCCACATTCCAGCTTGAGAGGATGACCCCATATTCAAGCACTCCTCTTTCCATTCTACTCCCTATTGATATCATTCTGCAACGTATTACAGGTCCCTGTAGAAGAGGAAGCGGTTACAGACATCTGTAATTGTCATTATCACCTATGCCCTCTTAAAACTCACATCACACCTACAGTGCGTGAAAAGTGCCAGACTAACAGATGGCTACTGTGTAGCTCTTGGCAAGGATGTCGGCCTCCCTTTGGGCATCATTGTAAGCATGAATTGTTTCCAGGAACATCCAGGCTTCAGCATTGCATGTCTGTGTTGGCTCAACCAAAGCAGGTGCCGGCACTTAATTGAAAACCTCGGAAGCGTAATAGCAAGAAAAGGGCAATAATGGGAATTCCTTTAATTTGCCTCCTGTACTCAGAGGTCAAAGTGTGATTGTATTAGGCTGTATTACCAAACGCTTTATTTACCAACCCAGACTACCACTATATTTGTATTTATTGACCCAAAGTACGGTACCACTACTTTGAATTTGCAGACCCAGAGTGCCGCTACATTGTATTGTATGTCTTTATTTATATAGCGGCAAAAGTGTACTCAGCGCTTCACAAAGAATACAGTACAAGGAATTATAATAATACAATAAGTGCAGCAAAATCAGACAATAGGAAAGGAAATCCCTGCCCCGAAGAGCTTACAATCTAAGTGTTATGATGGGAGACTTACAGAGACAGCAGGCGAGGGAATAAGTGCTGTAGATGACAGTGCTTGTCCCAATGGTTGGTAGGAGTGACAGTGGGTGGGACATTTGCCATGAGTGCAGGCTGTTGGGATGTCTGAATTGTGAGGCGAGTTTTAAGGTTAGTCAGTATTAAATTAGATACTGTAAGTTAACACCATTCGCAGGGGAAGAGGTGGCAAGGAGGTGTGGATGAGAGCAGGCGTATATATGGCTGGGTCCAGGATTAGGAGAGATATCCCCAGCAGCAGGAAGGAGTAGAAAGAGGGTGTGAATAGAGGATTTCTGGAGGTGCTTTTTATTGAGGGGTAAAGAAGTTGTTGGGAAAGAGGTGTATAAATAATGGTGCAGTGTAAGGGCACAGACATAGGTGGACGGGAGGAGAGATGAAGAAATATGGATAGGAGGGGAGTGGGGAAGTTTGAGAGAACAGAAACGCTCACAAAGGAGTGAGGAAACCGTAAATAGAAAAAGCAATATGGGGGTTATTGGCGGATAGGAAGAGTACTAATAATCACAGCATTTACAAAGTCAAGTTCTCACAGTTGCAAAGTTGTTGTTGTGGTGCAGAGTCCAGATTTTCTTGTAGTATTCACCCCCAATTTCAACTCCAGTATTAACTCCACAGACACTTTATATGTGACACTACATTTGTTATTGATACACACAGTCCCGCTTTAAGGAAAAGTGATATTTTTTTAGAAAGATTATCTCTTCCTGTTTCTATAGCAAAATTTTTACATATACCTATCTAAAATACCGTACCAGAGAACTTCGCCCCAATGTTAAATACATTTTTTTTAAGGCACTGCTTATACTCACTCTGATATGCATGCAGCGGAATGGGACCTTTGGCTATGGCCATTTGGCCATGACCAAATTGCCACCGGTGCTCCGCTGCAACAACAATTACTGACCACAGGGCAAGTCACCACGCCATCATTGCCAGTGCCTCTCCCAGCCGGAGGGCACCTTCGCTGCTCTGACATGCAGGACGGCCGCCTGGAGACAGCACACATTTTTACCTTTTAGAACTTCTAAAAGAGGAACTCAGAATCATTAATTTCTCAAATGTGGATCTCAGTGATAATGAACTTCTTCTCCTCAATAAGTGACTGAAGTTTGCCCCAGCATGGACTTCAAATTTTTCCATACAATTGTGGATCTGCACAAATTTATCAGAAAACTTACAGTACCTTTGAAAAGTTTTTTAATGATATGAATGTTAATAATGAAAAATATACTAATGAGGTTAATGATGTCAATCTTTCGGTGTCCATAGATGCTGAGAGTTCTCTATTACTCTCCATGATCTCTAGAGAGGACTTTTCTTTTAAGGACTACTGTGCCCTCCACGACCTAAATGAGCTCTTGGATGGCCAGGTTTTGGAGATAGATCCTGCTACATTCCTTGGGAGATGTGGTTCAGGTTTAAAAAGGGAGTCGCAATTTTTTTACAACCGTCATAAAGGGCACATCCCTATCCACATTTGAGAGTTTGGTTGAACGGTACCTGTCCTTTCTGGATAGAGGCTAAAGTTTTGACACATCAATGACACATCACCACAGAGGAAACCTTACATCGGAGGAGCTTATCACTCGACATAGACTTAAAGATAACAAATCATTAGTTAGCAAAAGTGCCGACAAGGGGGGAGCAGTGGATGTGCAGCATAGGGACGACTACCACAAGGAGGCACTTCACCAACTTGGGGATACTCTTTCCTATGTTGCACTACAGACCAACCCCACTCTCAGGTTTATTAAAGAACTCAGGGAACTCATGGAGGAGGGTTCTGTTTTGGGTGTCTTAAGTGATAATGAAATAGATTATCTTTATAATTCTTCTCCCACCATGCTCCGTGTTTCACCATCTCCCAAAAACGCTGATCTCCCCTACGGGAGACCTATTATCTCGAGCATTGGATCTTTGGGAGATGGTCTCTCACGGTACATGGATCATTTCCTCAGCCCTTAGTGCATTTTATGCCCTCATTTATTTTGGACAGTGGGGACCTGATTAAACAAATTTGGAGGTTGACATGGACCTCATTTGGTTAACCATGGACATAACCTTGCTCTGCACAGTAAGGCATCAACAGGGTTTGACAGCTATTCAGCACTTTCTTCATCACTGAGACTTACCACATTCACAACCCACTTTGATTTTGAATTCTATTCACTTTCTTCTCACACTCAATTTTCTCTTATTTGACGGTGTTCATTATCTCCAGACACGTGGAACGGCGATGGGTACGAGCTTTACTCCTTCCTACGCAAACCTCTTTAAGGGGTGGTGGAAGGTGTTCCACGTGTTTGGGGATAAGAACCAACTTAGGGACAATATTGTTTTTTACAGACGCTTTATTGATGACCTCTTATTTATTTGGAATGGGGATGTCACCTCATTGTTAATCATTGTGATTTAGTGAATCAATATATGTTATCACTTACACTATGTTTACTCATAATTATTTGCTATGTGAAGGTGAAAGAAACGGCGCTAACTCTATTAGTGTACACTTAAGCTATAAAGTGAATTTTTAACAAAATCAATTGATTAATCAACAATATTAATGTGCTCAAATGACGTGCAAATAATATTAAAAGGTTCAAACCCCCTGCTCAAACCCGGCTGGTGGGGACTGGTTTCACTAGTCCCACAAATCGTCACTCTCGTTGTAATCCAGGGGGAGCATGGAGGGAAATAGAACGAAAAGACAAAAAACAATCTAAGTGTAGACAGTTTTTTAAATTAGTGTAAAATTCTATGTCTTGTCTTGGCTCGTATGTGATGCCTACTTACAAGATGTAAGTTACAATCAAGCGTTTTTGACACACAATGGTCTCTGCTAGGAATGTTGTTCTCCACTCAGTGATGGGGTCTCCAATTCCCAGCTCAGCAACAGTGTATATGTAAAAGAAATGATACCATAGTGCAGACCAGTACAATATAAAACTCGACTTTATAGGGTTAAAAAATGAACACTTACAATAAAAACAAGTAATTTAAGCATGTTTCACAATCATTGTGATCAAGGAGAGAAGAGTTTGTTAGCTTCAGGCTCACCCGCCTCCTCCGATGTGGCTTAGTGTAGTTCACCTCTCTCTGGGACTGTGTGTCTCCGGCGGTGGACGGCGTCTTTCCGGGCTGTCTCCCCTCGTGGGCTCCCTCTTCTGTGGGTTGTTAGACTCCCATTAAGCAGATGTTCGCAAGTACTGCACTTGGAGCTGCCTCTCGGGTGGATGATTCTGCCTCTCCGCCGGTGCGTCACTTCCGCTCCGTCCCGATACGTCACTTCCGGGCGCGGCTAGGTGAGTATCTGTATGGCAATCTCTCCTCTCTCCTCTCTCCTCTCTCCTCTCAGGACGGCTACCACTCTACGCGTTTCGCCAAAAAGGGTGTGTGGCTCCTTGGCGCTTGTATCGTCCTTTGCGCCGTCATATGTGGAGGACCTTTGAGAAAGCGCGATCACGCGCGAAACGTGCGTCAGGTGACCAGAACGTGGTGACGTCACCGCATCCAAGATGGCGCCCCCGCGATTGTAGCTGCTGCCTCGAGACCGGGACACTTCTCCCCTGGCATTCTACTCCCCTTCTCCTCCACATATGATGGCGCAAAGGACGATACAAGCGCCAAGGAGCTAAGTAGTACATCTCACCAGTGTGCAAGACATTTATGTCTAGGGTAATAGGAGTAGACTGCATTATATGTTTTGCCTCCTTCCCCACACAGCTACCAATGTGACAGTCTTACTACTATGCAGGATACTTACTTTACTGCTATATAAAAGGGGGCTGAGTCTGGGGTAGTGCCCACTTACCGTGAACAGCACTAGCTGTTCATGCACTGTGCATATTCCCTACATGGAGACATAGTATGATTAATGAGTCAGTGTGTTTTATGCCCCTAAACCAATCAGGTATTAATATTGATTGGGTCTGATCAGTGTTGTTCACCGGTTTCAAGCTAGACTACTATATATGTGACCTCTGCACCATACAAACGGTAGTATACAGAGGCTATAACTGGATACGGTCCTTGAACCGTGCCTCAGGGCGTCCACGAGAGCACACTTTGTGCTTGCCCTTTGCAGAGCTCTCACATCATCCAGCTACGTATCTCTATGTGTACATCCACACATTATTTTTTGTGTGGTTTAGTATTTATTTTTATTTTTATCACTATTATCTTTTTTGCGTCATTGTTGTTTTCACCCTGTTCTGGTATTTATTTTACACACCGTATAAGTGGTCTAGGGACATCACACAGATGTATACTATCTGACTATTCGGCTTTGAGTTAATCACCCCTCCAGATTTAGCTTCAATGACCTACATCATGTCAGGTTCATTGAATTATTGATATTAGGATTTCCATAGGTGATATGGGCCTCCCATTCTGGAGCTACATACAGGGGATTATCTGAGCGAAGCAGTCCACATTAAGGTGGTGTAATATCAATATCTCCTTACGATTGAGGAAGATTTTGTTGGTTTGCCTTTAAGGGGCTGGTCCTGGACTGTATATACCATGCCCCTCTTTACAAATATGTTTTAACCTTCTCTTGCGATTAAAAGGTTTTTAAATATATACTCATATTACAAATTACTGGCCTTTCTGAGTGCATTCAGGGAGGAATCTTTTTTCTGTCTGTTTACATATACCTTATCCTCTTTTGCACCAGCATTTGGCACGACTCAATAGTCACTACTGTTTTCATTCTCGCTGATGCGGGAGCATTCCCCATCCCCTCCCTTCCCCTCCTCCCACTCCTGGACTTATTAACAAAGAATTATGCTCAGCCAATTTGACAGAGGGCTGGCTGAGCATATAAAGGGCAGGTGACCAATGAGCAGCCAGCAAGCAGCTGCCACACATTAGCATGAACCGCCCACTCGGTAGCAAGCACCCAATGGTAGAATGGAGGCGGAGTGAGCCGCAGGTGCAGGTGAACCTGGTTATTGTGGCGTTAAGGATTAACCCCTTGCATGCTCTTTGTGACGCGGCACCGGAGCGTTGTTTCCTGCGGGCATGATGCGTCACCCGTGTCGTCACGTGAAGCGGGGGCGGGCCTAAGCCCAAATCTGGAGCTATCCCTCTGTCTGACGGCACGTGCCTGTGGGTAGCTTCCTTGGTCTGCGGCACGTCACCCGTGTCGTCACGGGATCTGTCGCAGGGCAGGACCTAACACGATCCTCACAAGAACCACATTTATCATCTACTTACTTACTTGTGGCTGTGGACAACAGTACGTGGACCAGACCACAAGATGTCTCAAAACCAGAATTATGGAACAGAAATGGACACAAAATGGGACACTTGCATCCAGGGTCCAAACATTTTATAGTTTCTGAAAAAGGCAATATTAACAATTTTAGGTTTCATGGGGTTGAACACATCGCCCCCTCAATTTGGGGGCGGGGGGGAGATAGAATCAGAATCCTAAACCAACGGAAAGCCTCTGGATTTACACCTTGAAATTAAGGATACCATTGGGTCTGAACATGTATTGGGACCCCAGTCACTTTTTGTGACAAGTCTGCGATAGTGGTTATATATACACATTTGGTCTTTGGTTTGTTTTCAATATTGCTTTGTCTCTCCTTTATCCTGACAGGCTTTACTTATTCCTATGCTGATGTATGATTTTTCTATTATTACTTATATTGTTATTGTTTATGATTTTTTGACCCAAAATGCGTTTGCTCTTGACCGTCTTTGTAGGGTCTTCTGTAAGCACATACATTTTATTAACATAGTTGGTGCTATGAGATTTAATCTCTGGCAGTTTGTTGTTTACAGCAGAAGAATTTTATTACTATGTGTCTAATCATGCATTAACTGTAGTTATTAATATTGGTACTTATTAGCACATTAGTTGTCAATTCTGTATTGCTGGTATTTTATCTTAGATTCTCCCTAATTGGAGATTCTGGCGACAAGTGTGTTTAATAAGTATGTGCCTAGTTGTCTGAATTTTTCATCCTCCCTTTTGGCTAGTGGACAGTATTAATTAGGTAAAATAGAGGTTTTCTTTTAATACTGATATTTAGATTTTTGTGCTATCTTTTAATAGTAGTTTTGTTGAGTTCTGTTCTAGTAGTTTATTTATACCAATATCCCTTGCTGTGGTTCAATACAATCTAGTATCAAATGTTTAGTATTTTTCAGCAATTAATTATGTATTACTTGTTTTGTTTCCTTGGCTTAGTTTGTGTTTTTTTATTGCGTGTTTTTAAAAATGTATACAACAAAAAACAAAGAAGCCCAAAGCTACATCCAATATGACAAAAAATTACAGTGAAATACCTATATATCTCTTGAAAAAAGGGTCATTTAGTTAAACCTTTGGCCAAAGCATTTTAAGCCTGCAAGCCACTTCAAGGCATGACCAAATATTGCAGGTCCTAACACTCACTGATTAAAATTCTTATTTACCACTATAGTTAGAGGAAGAATGATCGCATTGGATCTGTCACAGCCAGCTGCATCAAACAGAACTCCTCACTTGGAAAGTGGGGAGGGGCGAGTCTAAACCCTAGGAGGGACCCCAAACCCCTGAAGGGACCACCCAAGGACCCTCAGACACCCATGGGGACCACCCGATGGCTCCCAGACACCCACGGGAACCACCTGAGGACCCCAGACACCCGTGTAGACCACCTGAGGGCCTCCAGACACCCGCAGGAACAACCTGAGGACCCCGGACACCCGTAGCCTCTGGTATCAATCATGTGGGGGTAGAGGAGGTGGGTATTAGTGTTGTTGTGTTTTTAATGTTTATTCTGGGTAGCAGCTGTTTTAATATAAATTTGAATACTTGTGACAGATGAGCAGGGGGTCTCTGCAGCAGAACCGCATTGATTTGAGGTCCGGGGACCCCCTGCTTCCCGAGATACAGGCCCCGTTATGGGGTCCCGGTATCTCCTATGCATTTAAATGTCTCACGTCATGTGACCATGGGCAAAGGAGATACCGGCACCCCATAACGGGGCCTGTATCTCGGGAAGCAGGAGGTCCCTGGACCTCAAATCAACGCGGTTCTGCTCCAGAGACCCCCTGCTCATCTACACTAGTATTACATTTTTTATTAAAAAAACATTTATTTCGGGCGAGATTCGCGCAGGGAGAGGCGCTCTGTCTGAGCAGCTCTCTTTGCAGCTGAAAGGAATCGCCGGGTAAGGCCTTTTCAGAGGGTTGATCGTCACGTCGCCGGCTACTCGCCGGTTTGGGAATTTTGCTATCACAGGTAATCGAGGCTTTCTGAATATCGTGATAGCAACGCGCAAAAAACAGGCGAATTAAATGGCCCAGCGATTTTTTTTAATGAATGCTTATAGTATAGGCCCCATGTCGGGCGAAAATGCACCGATTTTATCACTGGTTAGTGAATAGGCCCCATAGACCCCAGTATGTTTATTTTGTGTATCAGTGCCTTATGGTGTGTAACAGTGTGACTGTGTATGTACTGTTTGTACGCTTTCTATGTGACTGTACATGTACCAGTGTGTAAGTGAATTAGTGCACTGGGTTAAAGAGAATCAGGTGCTGGATTTGCGATACAACAAAAGACAAATTGCTAGATCCAGTATGGCAAATTATATTGTTAAATACGTATCTGTCTTTTCATAAGTGAGGGTAATTTAGTTACATTATTTGACCAAAGTATTTTAAGCCTGTAACCACGCCAAGGTATCCCATTTTTACAGGTCATCTGTTACGCCGGTTCTGCCCGCAGACCAGACCCATCCCTTCTACTGAGGTGAGGAACGTATATGGGCACGCACCCGCAGCAAAAGGAGCGTGTCCGGAGTGTGGTGAATTAGGCGTTGCCAGGCCAGGTGATGTTAGCTAGCAATACTTGCCGGTACCGGTGAAGAAGTGCCGTCGTTGTTGCCGTTTTAGCCAAGGTCAGGGATTGGAGAATTCCGGAAGGTCGTTGACCAAGCAGGGGTCGAGAGCCAGAGATAGACGTCCGCCAAGCCAAGTCGTAACCTGAGAGAATAAGAGAGAGAAAACGCCAGAGTAGTAATCCTAGTGGAAACTATGTCAAGCAACGAGTGAGAGGGAGGACAGGCATTATAAAGTGCGGCAAACCAATCAGAGGTGGAGGCAGCCCTGGAGGAGTGCGTGGAGCTATCCTGGATAGGTCCACTTGATTGGCAGGCAGGTGAGGACTCTTATTCTTGCAGGAGATCCTATTAGTCTGTTGTGGGCGTGGTTTCACTGCTAGAGCAGTGAATAAATTATCTTCATCTGGCGCGCGCTGTTAACGCGCGCGGCCGGAACACATGGCAGCCGCATGGGAGAGGGAAGAGCCCGCAGGAACGAGAGACTGCCGGGGACGGCGGGGAACCCCCAGAGCAGCAGGAGGTAAGTGGCGCCAGCGAGGGGCACGCACTTCGGCAGCGGGGGTTAACAAAGGTGAGGAGGGACCAGGGCGTGGGCGCCGCGATCCCAGACTCCTCACAGTACCCCCCCCTCAGGATCGGCCTCAGGACGATCCCTCCATGGTTTTGATGGAAACTTCTTTCGGAAGCGTTTGAGGAGTCCGGGGACATGAATGTCTTTAAGGGGTACCCACGACACCTCTTCGGGTCCAAAACCCTTCCAATGGACCAAGAAGTGGACTTTACCTCTCGAAAGATGGGAATCTAGTAAAGCCTGGATCTCGTACTCTTCGTTACCCTGTACCATCACAGGGTCTGGTTTAGAAGTGTGGTCCGGAAAGAGGCTACTGGAGATGAAGGGCTTGAGAAGCGAGGTGTGAAAGACATTCGGGATTCTCATGCTTTGAGGTAGTTGGAGTCGGAAGGAAACCGGATTTACCTGCTCCATGATGGGAAAGGGACCCAGAAAACTAGGTGCCAATTTAGGGGAAGGAGTCTTGAGATGGATGTTCTTGGATGATAGCCAAACCTTGTCCCCGGGTTTGTAGTCGGGTGCCGGACGGCGGTGACGATCAGCCTGGGTTTTAGATGACAAGGAGGCTTTTTGTAGTGCAGATTGAATTCTGGACCAAGAGTCCTGTAGGAGGGCGATATGCTCGTCCACGGCTGGTACTCCAGAGGAGTTTTTTGAAATGGGTAGGCGAGCCGGATGGAATCCGTAGTTGATAAAGAAGGGAGTCTCACGGGTAGACTCGTTCCTGGAGGAATTAAAGGCATACTCAGCCCAGATAAGTAATTCTGCCCAGTCATCCTGAGAGTTAGAGACGAAGCACCTTAAGTACTTCTCGAGGGATTGATTAACCCTCTCAGTCTGTCCTTTTGATTGAGGGGGATATCCGGAAGAAAAGGAAGATGAGATGCCCAGTCTCTTGGTGAAATTCCTCCAGAATTTGGAGACGAATTGGGAGCCCCGATCGGATACGATGGATGTGGGAATCCAATGGATACGGAAAATCTCTTTGGAGAAAATATCAGCTAGGGCGGGTGAGGAGGGTAATCCTTTGGGAGGGATAAAATGTGCAATCTTGGAAAACTGGTCCACTACTACAAGAATGGTGTTCATGCCATTCGACCTAGGCAACTCCACAAAAAAATCCATCGATATGTGGGACCAGGGACGCTCCGGAATAGGTAAGGGTAAGAGAAGACCCTGAGGTTTCTGACGAGGAATCTTGTTACGTGCACATACCGGACAGGACCGTGTAAATTCAAGAATGGTTTTGGCCATATTAGGCCACCAGAACGTGCGACGGATGAGATCCAACGTTTTCTTGAATCCTGGATGCCCTGCCGAACGGACGAAATGTCCCCAGTCCAGTATCTCAGGAACGAATTTGGGCTCTACGTACAAAGTGTCTTTCGGAACCTCAAGACCGGTCGGGAGATGTTTTTGTGATTTGATGATCTTCTCAAGATTCTTGAACGCCGCAGCCGCTATGATCCTTTGTTTAGGAAGAATGGACTCGGTGGTCTTTTCCGGTCTCTCTTCAGAAGAGTATTGCCTGGAGAGGGCATCCGCCTTGATGTTCTTTGTGCCGGGAATATATGAGAGAACAAAATTAAATCTGGAGAAAAATAACGACCTTGGCGAGGACCTAAACGACGGGCATTCTCAATGTACAACAGGTTTTTATGGTCCGTGAGAATAGTAAATGGCTCTTTTTACCCCTCCAGAAGATGCCTCCATTCTTAAAGAGCCAGTTTGAAGGCCAAAAGTTCACTATTGCCCACGTCATAATTTCTTTCCGCTGGAGAAAGCTTTTTAGAAAAAAACCCGCAAGGGTGAAGTTTGTCCTGGGGAGAAAATTTCTGAGACAGAACCGCACCAGCCCCACAGTGAGAAGCATCAACCTCTAGGGTGAATGGGAAATTAGTGTTCGGATGTCGAAGGATGGGAGCAGAGACAAAGGCTTGTTTCAGTGTTTTGAAAGCCGTGGCTGCCTCAGGTGACCAAGATGAAGGATCTGCACCTTTTTGGGTCAGTGCCGTGATAGGAGCGATGATGGTAGAAAAGTTACGAATAAACTTCCGGTAATAATTGGAAAAACCTAAAAATCGCTGAATAGATTTGAGGGAATTGGGTTGTGGTCAATCCACGAAGGCTTTCAGTTTCTCTGGGTCCATGGATAAAGCCTCTGTTGGAGATAATGTACCCAAGAAAGGAAGTGGTAGACTGGTGAAAAAGACATTTCTCCATTTTTGCAAACAACCGGTTCTCTCGGAGGCATGAAAGCACAAACTTCGTGTGGCTGATATGGTCCTGTAAGTTTTGGGAAAAAATAAGGATGTCATCCAGGTAGACAATCACACGATTGAGGACATCCCGAAAGATGTAATTGATAAAGTCCTGAAAAACTGCTGGTGCATTGCACAAACCGAAGGGCATCACTAGATATTCGTAGTGCCCACTACGGGTGTTGAAGGCAATTTTCCATTCATCGCCCTCTCGGATACGGATGAGGTTGTATGCCCCACGGAGGTCAAGTTTGGTAAAGAGGTTGGCCCCCTGAAGTCTGTCGAAGAGTTCGGAGATGAGTGGGAGTGGATAACGATTTTTCACCGTAATATGGTTCAGACCCCGGTAATCAATACATGGTTGGAGAGAACCATCTTTCTTCTTGACGAAGAAGAATCCGGCCTCCGCGGGGGAGTTAGAATGACGTATAAAGCCCCGCTTTAGATTCTCACGAATATACTCATCCATGGCTTCCGTCTCGGGCAACGAGAGAGGATAAGATTTGGCCTTTGGCAAGGTGTATCCAGGTACCAGGTCAATCGGACAGTCGTAGGAACGATGAGGGGGTAGGAGCTCGGATTGCATCTTGCTAAAAACGTCCAAAAATTCTGCGTAAGGAGAAGGTAACTCCCTCTGAGGATTGTATGTGTTGGCTAGTAGATAGGACGGACGTTCCATAGACAAAGAAGATTCCTCTGACCTTGACCTCCAGTCAATGGAATTAGGAGATACCCAATCGATGAGCGGATTGTGCTTCTGCAACCAGGGCAGGCCAAGCGTGATCGGTGTACCCGGGGCATGAATCACGTCAAAGCCCAGAGTCTCTTTGTGAGAGTGAGAAGAAAGGGTGATAGGTCCGGTCTCCAAGGAGATATATGCCGGAGTGAGTGGCCGATTATCAATCCCGACCAAGGCAACGGGGGAGTTCTTCTTGGAAAGTGGGATCTGATTTTGTTCAGAAATGTCTGGTCCAAGAAGTTCCCTCCTGCGCTGGAATCGATAAATGCTGCTGTGGAAGTACGGAAGGTAGGACCGGAAAGGGAAACGGGAATGGTCAATCTTTTAGGGAGTTCCCTTTTGGGTAGGGGGCAAGGAGATTTAGCACCCAGGAAGCACCCCTTCGTACTCACTGGGTTTGGTCGTTTCCCGGAGATGGTGGATTGTCACGGGTACGCTGCTGAGACGATCCGCAATGATGGCACGACTCTCCGGTTGAGCGAAATTGCCGTAAGGGTGCCCGAGGTTGCTGGACTCCGAGTTGCATCGGCTCTGGGGCTTCCAGCGCAGGCAGCAGGGTCTCGAGGTAGAAGAGAACCTGGAGAAGGAAGTACGGAAAGGCGTAGCCCGGGGTTGCTGACGCTGAGCGCGACGTACCAGAAGACGCTGGTCCATACGAATAGCCAGGGTGATGAGGTCCTCCAGCAGTCCTGGCCTGGGTTGAGAAGCAAGTTCATCCTTCAGAGAGTCCGATAGGCCATTCCAGAAGACGGAGACTAAGGCCTCCTGACCCCAATGAGTCTCAGCTGCTATGGTCCTGAATTCCAAGGCGTATTGGGCATAAGGCCGACATCCCTGTGTAAGCTGCAGCAGGGAATCAGAAGCAGTCTCTTTTCGTGCGGGGGTATCGAAGACCTGTCGAAAGTCTCGTCTGAAGGCTGCGTAATCTCGAGTAATATCAGGACGCAGTTCCCAGATCGGGGAGGCCCATGCCAGTGCATTACCTGTGAGCAGACTGTATACATAAGCTACCTTTTTCCGACCAGTAGAATACAGCTGCGGAGCCATCTCGAACTGGATCTCACATTGGTTGAGAAAGCCACGGCAAGCGTGGGGGTCCCCTGCGTAGGGCTTCAGAGCCGGAATATTCGGAGCTGAGGATAAAGTGGATGTTGAATCGGACTGCGCCGGCGGTGCAGCCGCAGGTGGTGCCTGTAGAGAAAGGTCCTGTACCTGTTGGGAGAGGTGAACCACTTGATCCGTTAAGGCCTGGATTTTTTGGTACATGGCCGTCATCATAGAGTCCACATCAGTCTGGTCTGCGTCTTGTGGGCTCGACATAATGTTACGCCGGTGCTGCCCGCAGACCAGACCCGTCCCTTCTACTGAGGTGAGGAACGTATATGGGCACGCACCCGCAGCAAAAGGAGCGTGTCCGGAGTGTGGTGAATTAGGCGTTGCCAGGCCAGGTGATGTTAGCTAGCAATACTTGCCGGTATCGGTGAAGAAGTGCCGTCGTCATTGCCATTTTAGCCAAGGTCAGGGATTGGAGAATTCCGGAAGGTCGTTGTCCAAGCAGGGGTCGAGAGCCAGAGATAGACGTCCGCCAAGCCAAGTCGTAACCTGAGAGAATAAGAGAGAGAATGCCAGAGTAGTAATCCTAGTGGAAACTATGTCGAGCAACGAGTGAGAGGGAGGACAGGCATTATAAAGTGCGGCAAACCAATCAGAGGTGGAGGCAGCCCTGGAGGAGTGCGTGGAGCTATCCTGGATAGGTCCACTTGATTGGCAGGCAGGTGAGGACTCTTATTCTTGCAGGAGATCCTATTAGTCTGTTGGGGGCGTGGTTTCACTGCTAGAGCAGTGAATAAATTATCTTCACCCGGCGCGCGCTGTTCACATGCGCGGCTGGAACACATGACAGCCGCATGGGAGAGGGAAGAGCCCGCAGGAACGAGAGACCGCCGGGGACGGCGGGGAACCCCCAGAGCAGCAGGAGGTAAGTGGCGCCAGCGAGGGGCACGCACTTCGGCAGCGGGGGTTAACAAAGGTGAGGAGGGACCAGGGCGCGGGCGCCGCGATCCCAGACTCCTCACATCATCAAACTTGTAAATAGCACGTCTTGTGAAGCACTGGTGAATGTCCAGCCTATTGAGACAGTCCGCCCTCCATTAGAGAGGTTAGGGGAGCGTTTGCGAGTGCAGTAGTGTTAGGACTTGCAAAAGAGGGGATACCGTGGCATAGGGACAGGCTTATCATGCTTTGGCCAAAGCGTTTAACTAAATGACCCTCACTTATGAGAGGAAAAAGAGGTAAGTATTTAACTATATCATTTGATCTATTGGATGTAGTACTGGGCTCCTTGTCTTTTGTTATATTACAATAGGTCACAATCCCAGTATCACTGCTTTTGACACATACAGTATACAGTATATGGTGGGGTGTGTTTGGGTTCTGAGCTTGCAAGGGCTGTGTGTGCTGGAATTAAGGACCTGCAGCTATAAATGGTAGAGGGCATTATTAACCCCATTGCTGCCATCTGTTTTTGGACTCTCTAGCAGCAGAGGGGTTAACATCTGTGCTTAGAAAATATAAGGCATTGTCTGTCAGCCCTTAGGGATATTTCATAGCTTAGGGTTTTCACTTAGCTCTTTTTTCCTATGGCCCTACAACCTGCATGGCATTAACCCTTTCATTGCTGGTGGGTGTGTTGCCTTCCAACACAGGATTTAGAGGGCCTTGTTACTGAAGGCTTTCTCTATGCTGGATAGAGGGTAGGGCATGCACTCTGTCACAATGGTAAATGGGGGGTACTTAGCTGACGGTGCACTGGTTCCAGGGAGCTCCTGATGTCCCAGAGTACAAGGGGGTATTTATATGAGTTTTCACATTTGTTTTGTAGCCCCCACCTTGAGAAAGGCAGTGTTGTACTGCCGAAACGTCGGTTTTCATTGCACATTACATCTTTGTTATTGATTAAGACTGTGTGCCTGCTTCTTTACTACCTACTTTCTCTATGCTGGGCCGCCGACAGGGCGGGAGAGCCAGGGCCAGGAGGCGAGAGGACCGGCAAGCCCAACTTGCAGCACCGGCTGGGCCCCCACAGCCACCGGTCCATGCCTGACCATCCCCAAGGTAGATAAATGTGGGTGGGAGAGGAGGTTATATCTATTTGGGGGGTTGTTTTTTTTTCAATATGTATTTTGGGGGATTCTTTTATTTGTATTTTGGGGGTTGGTTTTTTTTCAACATGTATTTCGGGGGATTCTTTTATTTGCATTTGGGGGGTGGGGAGGGTTCTTTTATATGTATTTGGGGGTTCTTTTATATTTATTTGGGGGTGGGGTTTCTTTTATAAGTATTTTGTGGGGGTGATTGTCTGTGTCGGGGGAGGGAATGAGTGTGAGGAGGGGGGATTGAATGAGAGTGGGGTAATTGATGGAGGAGGGGAGAGCAAGAAGAGAGAGTGAGGAAAAGAGGGAGTAAGAGTGAGATGGAGGATAGATAAATAGATGCAGGGAAGGGATTGAGTGAGAGTGAGGTAATTGATGGAGGGCGGGAGTGAGGAGAGTTGAGACGGAGGGGAGAGAAATACATGGGAAGAGGGGGGGAAATAGAGGGGACTCACAAGACCGCCAACATGGGAAATCTGTCTGCGGCCTTGCCTCTAAGAATGTGTCTGAGGCTGACACCGGGGTGACAAGTGGCTACTGCCTTTTTTCAACTCTCTCTGATTCTCAGCTTTAATCACAACACAAGGTACAGCCTAAAAAATGCTATGAAAAAGCAAATTGGATCACAATCCTATCATTTGCTACACAAAATAATTGCTCACAATAATAGACCCAATATTCCAACGTTTACGTTTAGATGTTATCCGGCTTTCCCCCAAAAAATACATGTATTTGTTTAAAAAATAGACTCAATGGCGTATATGATTTCAATCTTGTTTTACTTCACACTTTCCTCTTAAGTCCTCCCCAGACCGCTGACACACTAATAAGAAGACAAGCTGTCCCCAAACGCCGGCTTCCAGAGCAGATTAAGTGGGTCTCCTTATTCACAATCGCAATGGCAAGATTACTGGTGGGAGTGTGACGCAGGGGGGAAATAGCCCTGAGTATTCATGTCCAACCTGCTTGTCCCTCTGTTCTGTCCCTGCCCTGTACTACACCATACTCACTTTGTTGTGACTTGTTAGGCCCAGGTAGCAGCTGAGATTTAATTGACACTTGTACCGCTGCACAAACGCTTTCCGTGTTTGTTTATATCTCACATCTATTCCTTCACTCTCTGAAATTCCATGCGGGCACATGTGTTTTTTTTTTTTTTTACAGCAACACTAATGGCAGAGAATAGATGCATTATATGTGAATAATGTATTATAATGATACAATTTGGGTCTCTTAGCTATAGCCGAGACCAACGTCGCTGTACATAATTTATCATTTCCACACACCTTCCAGAACCTTTTGTATGTAAATATTTAATACAAGAGGCATGTAAATTCTTTCATCGTGATGGAACGTCCAGTATATCGGAAAAGATTATTGTAATTAAAGCATATGCCCGGTCATGTTAAGGTGGAATGGGAAAACAAAAAGGGAGCATATGAATATTAAAGGCCTTATAGGATTGCGTTTGTTCTGTAGTTGTTAGTGTTGTTTCCTAGTGAAGACGCAGCATGCTGGGCTTTTCAACTTGCATTCCTACAACTTGGGTAACCACTATGGGAGTTGTAATAAATTAAAGACGCTTTTAGCATATGACATTTTAGAAGTTGTTTTTACATTGCTCCCGCAAATGTGTTCCAGACTCTTAACCCCTCTGGCAGAAAAGGGGTATGTATCAAGGGTCACCAATAGGAACAATATGCCAACTGCACAATTGGAGCAAGTGCAGCCCCATGATAACCGTCCACAGACATGAAGAATGTAGAGGATCCAGCGTACGAGACACACTGGACTAACTGAGACAGAATTGGGGGTGGTGGGTAGTTTAGAGGGGAGGAGGGCATTGTAAGGTGGATAGGCAAACTGGATCAGAATTGGGGATCTATTGTAAAATGAATGAGTAAACTAGGATCAAATTGGGAGGCAATTGTAAGATTGATGGACTAGACTAACTGTAACACAACTGGGGGACTATGGTAAAATGAATAGAAAATTGGGACAGAAGCTGGGATTTATTGTAAGATTAATGGATAAATTGGGACATCATCTAAGGGGGGGAGGCATTGTAAGATAGATGAACAGGCTGGGACGAGTTTCTGAATCCAACGTGATGATTAACCTATTGAGTAATTAACTAACTGGGACAGACTTACAGAACCTGTCAGACATGAAGATTTTCAAACTGGTAGAGAAGGTTCTGATGGGCTAGCCCTTTCATATTGACTCAGACCCATTTCATTTTGATAAGTGGGACTGGAGCTTTAAAAGGGCAGCACTAATTGAAAACAAAGTGAACTTATTGAAGTGGTATGTTTAATAGGTTCAATCTAGGTTAGTGATGTCTTTAAGAAACATCATAAGTATTTTAATCCATTAATGAGTAAGTTGAAACAATCTGTAGCGAATCTCTTATGTGATAAGACTATAGAATCTCCTCATCAGCAGGCAAAGTGCCACACGCTGCTCCTTCCTTTTATCTTTTGGGGAGAAAGCATTGTGATACAGGCATTGAATGAGGAGAAGTGGTTAATAGGACAGCTAACAACATTATACTTTATGAAAATAAAAACATTTCTTTTTTACTGCACAGAAGAGAACTGTTCACTGTGAGGGTGATCAAATCTTTTAAAGTAAACCAATTTGCATGTTTTAAACCCTTCCTGGCAGTGAAAGGGATTATGGGTCATAAATACTAAGACACTTCCGGCACTGGAAGACACCTTACCAGGGCCGCAGACCGATTTCCCGGGACTAGAGTTACGACCCGCCCCCCCCCCCCCCCCAACGCCCGCCCACATACACACTCTATGTCGCTGGTTTGCAAGCCCCCCCAGTTCACACCTCGCGAGCCCTCTCAATTACCCCCCTTTTCCCATGTATTTCTCTCTCCTCCGTCTCACTCCAGCTCTTCCTCGCTCACCCCCTCTCACCTCTCACTCACCCCCCTCCATCAATTACCCCACTCTTGCTCAATCCCTCCCTGCCTCGTTTGTATTTCTCTCCCTTGCGTCTCAGTCTTACTCCCTCTTTTCCTCACACTCCCTCCCCCCTCTCTTACACCCCCTCCTCTTACCCTCCCCCCTCCGTCAATTACCCCACTCTCACTCAATCCATCCTCACTCATTCCCTCCCCCCCACACAATCCCCCCAGAAAAAACATACCAAAAACCTTCACCCCCTCCCAAATACAAAAAACCTTCCCACCCCCCAATGTATACATAAAAAATCCCCACCCCCAAACACATACAAAGCCCCCACCGCTCCAAATACATACAAAATAACCTACCCCCAAATATATGTAAACCAACCCACACCCCAAATATACACAAACAAAATCCCTACTCCCCAAATAGATACAAATCCCCCACCCCCAAATACATATAAAAAAAATCCCCACCCCAAATATACAGTAGTATATTGAGCATGCTTTGATTTCTATAGCAGGTTTTAGCCCACCTCCCCAGCAGTGCAAGATCTTTGTAACACTTTCCTGTTTAAGATCATTTGTTGTCAATGTTCCCAGTAGTTTGAGCTGCAAACTGTAACAATAGATAATGTTACTGTAGTAATATAAGGATAAATTGTAGCTGCTGAGTTACACTGACTGATGATTGATTGAAACTGAAAGGCGGCCATTTAGTTAGGCACACAATCAGGACTTTTACAGATTTCTAACAGGAGCACAAAATGATTCCCAGCTTAGGTAAGAAACAAGAATTATAAAGTCACATGCTTTACATATAAAAAAAAATAAAAAGAAAGAAAAACAAAAGGGAGGGGGAATGGAGTATTGCTGCTTTAATTACACTAAATATATAAAAACATAGATGATAAGGAAGGAAACGACAAATGACAGTAACTACCGACTGAAGAGTCAGGATGTACAAGAGAGGGACAGAGAGAGCCCTATGCACAGAGGCAGAGCTATATGGACCGAGACAAGGACAGAAACTGCAGGAATCTCCCCAACTAACACTGAAAGGAATATGGACACTGAGGGACAGCATTTACAGGGATAGGAGCAATAGGGTAGTAGAGTTAAGTTATGTTATTAGTTTACATTGTTCTGTATTGAATACCAGTTTACTTATTAAAAGAAAATGACTGCAGTTTATTTGAATAATTAAAATGTACCTTTGATTCAAACGTGATATTAAATCATTATTTTTGCTCTCTTTAATGGGAATAAAGAATCGACCACCTGAAAACAAACACTCCCCCCCCCCTCCTTTCCCCTTACATATATATTCATCTCCTTTAAACTCCTCAGTGTGTAAGCAAAGGCCTGTGCTATAGATCGGGCTAACTCTGCCTTCTCCTATAAGACATACGTTAAGGAAGCTGACAGCACAACTATGAACCCTGATCACTTTCCGTTCCCTTTATGATACGGCTGTGAAACAGCATCCTACAATTATCATTTCTTCTGCACAAAGCGAATCATCTCTTCTGAGTTATTGTTCCCCCAGCTTGAGATTGATAATTATAAATACAAAAAAAAACGAAGGAATGTATAATGTGCTGAGATTCCGCCTGCGATGGAAAGGAAAACATATTTCCCTTTCAGAAGCACCGTGTTAATGAATTAAATGCAGCTTTGCGCACCCTGTTGTTAAAGAGAGAAAGCAGCTGGCATCAGAAAAACGAGCAAAGCCAAAGATGAAAGATCCCCGCACTTGAGATCATTTGTACTATTGCAGTGTCTGCTGGGAAACCAAGGGGATTCTGGGCTTTGTACGGCACAGAACTGAAAGTCTAAAGTGAATGCGACCAGGCATGCAAGCCCTCGCACTATCACTTCTTCTATAATTCAAGTGCCAAGGACCAAATTGATCCTGTATCAGTGACGTGTTAGACCCGGGTTATAAATATATAATTGTTTGCCTTCCTCTGGATCAATATACTGTAAGTACAAATATAAGATACAGTATCTGTTGTGTAAATTTAACATAGGTTGAACTTGATGTAGATATGTCTTTCTTCAACCTCATCTACTATGTAACTATGTATGTAATATCAGATTGATTTTAAAAACTGATCTGACATCAGTATATACAAAGTATATTTGTACATATATTTTAAAAGTTAGTTTGCAAACGCGGTAAAGTGAAATGTGGCAGGGCTGTGACTTCCTGCAGGTACTCCCTTTATAATGATGAGCAGAAACGTACCCAGGCAAAGAGCCCACCCCTCCCCCCTTGTTGCTTTCCTAAATTGGCAGTGAGATGGGCCATCCTGACTCCCGCGCCAATGTATCGAGTTGCTTTGTATCACTTGCTTTAGTTAGGGAGTTGGGGTGGTGGTTTTGGAGCAGTTAGGGGGTATTTGCTTGGATCAATAGTTCAATGAGATGTATTAAAGTGTGTCTCAATATAATGTCACAGAGACGTATCAATAAAATCCACCAGCTCTGAGGTGACATTAACTTCATTTGCTCAGCGCCCGATTTAAGAAGCTGAAATGACAAACTTCATACATATGGAACAGGAGAACGTTGATGAAAATTCCCATCTATGTTTATGTTGAGGGGCAATGTTCCCTTAACCCTTTGAGTGCCCCGTGATGTTGGACCAACGTCATAGTAAGTGGCAGCCTAGTGGCCGTACCGCATTGATATTTCGCTAGTTTTTAGGGGAGATCACAGCTCTCAGACCCATACAGTAAAAAGGTGCGAAGCTTTAGCATGCCTTCACTCCCACTCATATGAATGGGAACAGAGGCGTGCTAAACTTTTGCACCCTTTTGTGGATTTTGGCCTCAGTAAGCTCACCATCGAAATGGAGATGGATCTTTTATCTTTGAATTGGAATGTCATGGGGCAGACCGCGGTTATGGGACCGCCGGGTGCCACTGACCACGTAGCTTTCACAGGCTTAGATACATGAAGCAGTGGAAAGGAAAACTAATGTTTGGAGATACCATCTCCAGTTTTCATTATCACTACTTCATATATCCGAGCCAAAGACACACACAACATGTTGCATTGGTCGGCAGTTTATACTTTCTAGTGCAGGGGTGGCCAACTCCAGTCTTCAAGTGCCACCAACTGGTCAGGTTTTCAGGTCTGCTTCAGCCCAGGTGGTTCAATTGGTGGCCCAGTCATGAGCCACTATGAGTCATTCTGACTGAGCAACTGATTGAGCCACCTGTGCTGAAGCAGGGATAGCCTTAAAACCTGACCTGTTGGTGGCCCCTGAGAACTGGATTTGGCCAAACCTGTTCTATAGAAAGGAAAGCAGTGACGATTCCAACGTTGCAGAGACCACCGCTGAGTGATAAAGACATTTTCAGAAATGTGACAATTTCCAGCCGTGTTCACAATTCAATATCTCTTCAACACAGTAGGATATTCCAGGATGTGTGTGACCAGAGTAAAAGGGACAGTTTGCACACAAACAATTCTTTGTGGAGTGGCTTTAAGGTTTGATATAGAAGATAGCCCTATGACCATGTAAAGCCAGGGATCTCCGAAACAAGGCAGGACAGAAATACTTTATTAAGGAAATATTGTTACTAGCCTAGGGAAATATCCTGGGAAAGGTCTGCTGTGTTATCAATATGTAGGCAACACATAGGGGCCTATGCACTAAGCGCCGAAAAGAAAAATCACCGGGCTGTTTAAATTGCCATTTTTGACAGCGTTGCTATCTCGGTATGCAGAAAGCGCAGAATACCTGTGATAGCAACATTTGCAAAACTGGTGAGTAGCCGGCGACCTGATGATCGCCTCTCTGAAAAGGGCTCAACCGGCGAGTTCTTTATGTTGCAGAGAGAGAGACGCCTCTCCCTGCACAAATCTCACCAGATATCAAACATTTTTAGTGTAACGGGTATTCCCTGTGAATACAGACGCTACTAATGCTGTATATTACCTGTGTGGCCCTCAGGAGCCTAAGCCTCCGCTCGGGGAGCCTTGGGTACATATATATTCGCTTTCTCGTGGTGCAACGCCTCCACCTGAGAGGGATCCTGACAGGGCGGGAAAGGGGCCCTCACAGGACACAACCCAATAACACACAATTGGTATGATAAAGCAATAATGAACTTTACTGTACATATATCTCTTATACTCTATACGTCCCAATGTCATTCACTCCCACTTATGAGTGTACACCTCTTTGCCCACCACCGTGTACCCCCACACCGTGTCCACAATATAACCCTTGTCCCGTGGTCAGCGCTGCCACTATGTGTGAGTACTCTGTAGGTGGTGCACGTGCGTAACAATACCTGCCCAGTGCGACGGCACCTGGGCGTTCAAAGGGTCTTCAAAAAGGATCCGACGACCTCCTGGATGACATCCGGTTTCACCTGCGTGGTGATCGGTCAGGCAGTCTCTGGATACCTTTCCGCTCTCTCTGCGGAGTAGGCCTAGTCCCAAGCCTCTTGGTAGGAGCCAGCGTCCGGTGTGTCCCTAACTGTACTACTGACACTAAAGGGGCAGGCTCCCTAACCTAGGGCCTGTCCCTGCAGTAACACAATCTTACTGAGTGGCTCAGGGGCTAACTAGGACCTAGGGGGCTGCTGGCCTAGTGCAGTGGGTCAATGACCCCTGCACCCTCACCTCCTTACCGTAGACTCTCCTGGCGCCGACTGCCTGTCTAAAACCCCGCGAAATGTATCCATCTCCTGTAGCAGGGAGATCCTACAGCCCTATAGGCTCCCTGGAATCATGTGGGGTTCCCTAAGGCTCATGGGACTTGTAGTCCCTGCTTAGAACCTTCTCCTGATTGGTGGGGGTTCGCGTGCTATAACTGCGCATGCGCGAGCTAGCCGAGGGCCTCCGCACTACTGCCCTCACTGCGCATGCGCAAGGCAATAGAAAATGGCGACGCCCCGCAACGGGAGCCGCCAGGAGTACCTGGCTACACAATCACCGCCGCACCAGCACCCAGCAACCGCCTACATGATGCTCCGCTTGCCCCCACACTTGCGGCCAGCTGACGGGTCTGTCGCTGTGTCTGGCGGCACCCGCAACTGCCACCAAGGTGAAGGAGGGGGTGCCGACATGAAGAGGGGGACCTGGCTACATCAGTATAAAATGTAATACTAGTGTATTGTAGCATGGGGTCTCCGGAACAGAACCTCGTTGATTTGAATTCCAGGGACCCCTGCTTCCCAAGATACAGGCCCTGTTATGGGGTGCCTGTTGCAGGGTACATGCAACCACACACGTGGGTTCTCTTGATAAGGCCTGTTTGTTGAGCCTTAAAAACATACAGCACACAAAAACAAAATAGCTTCTCTTCAGCATACAAAAACAAAATAGCTTCTCTCCAGCAGACAAAAACAAAATAGCTTCTCTTCAGCATAGAAAACAAGGCAGCTTCTCTTCAGCATGCAGGACACAGACAGTTCATCACACATGTACTTTGAAAACAGACCTTATAGCAGTAATCTCTTCAGTATTTCAGTCCTGTCTCCTGACCAGCTAGCCTGCATGTGTGTACAGCCTGGGGGTTTTAAAACACCTTGATTATGCAGCTGGGGTCAGACTAATTAAGCAGCCCTTCTCAACTAAAACTTAACCTCGTCACTGCTGCACTGCAAGCCTAAACATAGGTTTGCCAGGTATATGGCTGGTGACGTTCATTCACCCAGTCACATTCATCCCCTGTTAGTGTGTGGCTGGGGCCATGCACGGCTGAAGCCCGACCATCCACCCCTTCTCTAGAAAAGAAGTCAGCATTTGCATTTTCTTTTCCAGGCCTGTGCTGAATCTCAAATGAGAAGGGTTGGAGGGCCATATACCACCTGGTCAATCTAGCATTTGAGTCCTTCATACTATTTAACCACTTCAATGGAGCATGGTCAATCACCAGAGTAAAATGGACTCCTGCCAGGTAATGCCTCAAAGTCTCGATTGCCCACTTTACTGCGAGGCACTCCTTCTCAATCACTGAGTAGTTTTTTCCTTCAGGAACAATTTCCTACTCAGAAAAAGGATTGGATGTTCCACTCCCTCAAACTGTAGTGACAACACTGCCCCTAGCCCTATCTCTGATGCATCAGTTTGCACTACAAAAGGCCTGTTGAAGTCTGGGCTTCTAAGGACGGGACCCTCCGATAGACACCTTTTTATGTCCTCAAAGGCTCTCTGACACTCCCTTGACCATACCACTTGTGTAGGGGCACACTTTTTTGTGAGGTCCGTTAATGGGGCTGCAACGTCCGAGTAGTTGGGGATGAACCGCCGATAGTACCCTGCTAAACCGAGCAGAGAGCGTACCTGCGTTTTTGTTTGGGGGGTCGGAACTTCTTTCAGGGCAACTACCTTGTCGGCTAGTGGCCTTACTTTTCCACCTCCCACTGCATACCCTAAGTATTTGGTTTCCGCCTTACCTAAGGCATATTTCTTAGGGTTGGCTGTGGGTTGGCTCACAACTGGGTAACAACAACATCACCTGATCTCCTGTGTGAAACACTCTAATACGAGCATTTTGATTGTAATGTCTCTCCTGACTGTCCTGGGCTGATCTAAGATTCTCCCTAGCAAAATGCCCGACCACATCTAGGCGCTTCCTAAGGTCCAATACATATTGCAGGGTATTCTTAGAAAGGGACCGCTGTTCCTCCCAGGACTCCTTTAGGAGGTCTAGGATACCCCGGGGTTGGCGGCCATACAGCAGTTCAAATTGAGAGAATCCCATGGAGGCCTGGGGAACTTCCCGCACTGTAAACAGCAGAAAAGGGAGAAGTTCATCCCAGCCTCTCTTCTCTGAATCTACAAATTTTCTCAGCATCCCTTTGAGAGTTCGGTTAAATCTTTCCACCAATCCGTCAGTCTGTGGATGGTAGACCGATGTCCGAACAGACTTGACCTCTAGTAATTTTAAGACATCTTGCATCAGTTTAGCCATAAAATTTGTACCTTGGTCTGTCAACATAACCTGGGGAAGTCCAACCCGTGAGAACAGCTCCAACAACTTGTTGGCTGCTTGCTTCGCCGTTGCTGTTCTCAGGGGGAACGCCACAGGATATCTTCTTGCATAGTCAACTATTACAAGAATAAACCTGTGTCCTTTCGCAGAAGGTTCTAGAGGTCCTACCAAGTCTACCCCAATCCTCTCAAAGGGAACTGACACCAAGGGTAGAGGAACCAAATAGGCTGGTTTTTGTCCCTTTGGACTAGTTAGCTGGCACTCCGGACATGCCGCACATAACTTAGCAATATCACTATGCATCCCTGGCCAATAGAATCAGGACAAAATATGGTCCAATGTTTTATCCCTGCCAAGGTGACCACCCCAAGGACAGTATGGGCTAGAGTGAACACAAATTTAACAAACGTCTTGGGAACCAATATCTGTCTGGTGACCTCCCCTGTTTGTGTCTGCCTATTTACCCTATACAGGATATCATTTGATAATTCAAAATGGGGGAATACTATCACCCCTGTGCATTCAATATCTGCTCATCAATTTTTACCACCTTATCATACTGTCTAGCAAGGACTGGGTCTTCCCTTTGCCTCAGGTAAAAATCAGGGAGGTATAGGTCTGGTAAATCTCCAGGGCCCATATCCCCCTCCCTCTGGCCATCACCAGCCATCACTAGTGACTTCTGGCTACTAGAATGGTCACCTTGAGACTCAGATTTCTGCAACCATTCCTGTTTGTCAGAGCGTCTTTGCTTCCGAGCCTTTGGAACATGGGAAAAAGGTCTGCCGAGAAGGGGAACAGTTTGCCAGGGTTATCCTGAGCCATAGAATAAGGCTCCTCTTGAAAGTCTGGAGCCATTAGGTCCAAAAATAAAGGCCAGTCCCGGCCGAGCACAACGGGGGCAGGGAGCCAAGGAGCGACTCCTACTTCAAGGTAGGCCTCCTGACCTTTTACCTGTAGCCGGATTTTGGCCGTCGGATACCATTTTACATCGCCGTGTATACATTCTATACTTCATGGAGAGTCAAAAGAACACACGTTAGGCGGTAACAAATCCTGGAAGACCAGAGTTTTCCCAGAGCCCGAATCTAAAAGGGCCTGGACAGTTTTTCCCCCAACCTGGGCTGGAAGTAGCCAGGGCTTGTAATTTTCTCCAATGAAGGCCGAGGCGACGGTCCTGCTGAAGGAACAATCCATCTGTGGACTGTCCACATGCCGGTGGCCTTGTTCTCCGCAGGCGGAACATGGAGAGGGTTCCCTCGCAGGAGGGTGCCGTGGATAGCGCTCCCCTGGACCGGATACTGGAGACCAGGCATCTCATGGGTCCTGTGGGCGACGTCCTCGGAATGTCCTCTCATTTGACGAGAAGCCGACATCAGGAAGGGGATGAGGGTCTCGGCTGTGCCCGGCGTTTTGACTTCTTCCTTGTTGGTAGGACTGCTCCTTTCGTGGCACTTGGCAGTTGCGTATGGAGGGGCCGTAGTTTCCCCGTTGGTCCGGTCTCCCTCTTTGTGCGTCCGCAAGCACCGGTAAAGCCGGATCCGACGGGTCCAAGACACTCGCCTGGTCCTCGGCCCCAAGGATGTTCTCAACGAGTCGGACCGCCAAAGCTAGGGTATCAGCAGAATGGCGTTCTACCCAAGAGCACACGTAAGGGGTTATTACTTGTAGGAATTGTTCCAATACAACTTGTTCAAGAACAGTTTCCTTAGTGTGTTGCTCAGGTTGTATCCAGTGGTCCAATAACTGCTGAGCGAGGACCCGGGGTCTCATCTTAGCGGTGTACTTCAGGTTCCAGAACTGCTGCCGGTAGGTCTCTGGGGTCAGACCTAAGCGATCCAGTATGGCGGCTTTTACTTGTTGGTAATCCATTGCCTGATCTGCAGGGAGGCCCTGATATGAAGCCTGGGCTTCTCCTATGAGCAGTGGGGCCAAAGCAGTTGCCCAGCGATCTGTAGCCCAGCCCTGAGCTTTGGCAACCCTTTCAAATGACAGTAGAAAAGCCTCTGGATCCTCGTTCAGAGCCATTTTCCTCAGGAGGACCGTGGGTTTGTTCGCAAGTTCTGGACTGGCACACCCCTGGAATTGGGTCAGCAGCTTGGCCAACCGCTCATCCTGTGCTGCCTGCTGCTGGGTTAGGAGCTGGGTTTGCTGCTGCAATTTGGCTGTTGCGCCAGAATCACCTTTTTTCTCAGATTTACCTCTCTATTTCAGGCTGCACGCTTACCAGGACTTCAGGATTAAGAGATTTCTGTGAGTACTTTCTTATTCATGATTACTCAATGTGAGTCCAGGGACCATCCCAATGAGGGTTTGATGGTTTTTTTTTTAGCCTTACACCTTACCCTTCAGGGAGTATTGGCCCACCTGGGGACTTTACTACTTATGAGCAGTTTATCCATATCCTTATCCAGTCCTGTTTTATGTATACATATTGAAGGGATTCAGTGCTGAAGCGCCTTTGTCACTTGGAATTGGGACTGCAATAGTAGCTGGGCCTGCTCCTGCATTAACAGTCCCTGCTGTGTGGTCTGCTCCTGCATTAATAGTCCCTGCTGTGTGGTCTGCTCGCACAGAAACTCTTTTAAAAATTCTTCCATTTTTCTCAAAAAAACAGCTCAGTCACTTTGTTTAACAGGTCTAGAATTTCTTCATGTTAAACATAACAGTACCACTACTTTCATCCATTACTCAGTTACATTATATAATGATCATGGGTGTATATATATTTCTTTCAAACCTGCATTAATGCTGCTTAACAAACAAAACAAACAAATCAATCAAATTGCTGGGGAAGTTTTTTTTCCCAGCTATATTCATGTGTTTTAGAAAATAGTTCACCGGCCCTTTAACTGGCTCCCACTCCACGTAATTAAAGACCGTAGAAATTAAATGGCCTTTATTGAGAGGGGCTTTCAGTGGCCTAAATGCCTGGAGCAATCTCCTTGCCGGAGTGCGTACAAGTGACACTGGCTTGCGGGATCAATACCGTCTCTGGTATTAATATCAAAAGCACATTACGTTGTATGTGACTGGCTACGTTCCAAGCCGCGAGCCCAGCTAAGCACTTGCCAAGTCTATAATTTACTTTCGTAAGTTTTTAAGGTATTGTTTTGTCAAGGCCAATCACCGTGAAGTTATAAATTATATCATTTTAACCCCTTTGCTGCCAGAGGGCCCAGCAACGCATTGCTGCAGTGAAATAGCTCATGTAATAAGCCTATGGTGATTGTTTGCTGGTATTAGTAATCTTTATTAAGTATGTTTGTGTGTCTTGATTTGTATAGCGCCGTCCATGTACATAGAGGTTCAGAGAAGTAATAGACGCGACAAAATAACATGGGAGGCAATACATATTTGGAATAAGCACTTGAAACAAAAGTAAACATTGGGGAAAGGGGTCACTGCTCTGAAGAGCTTACAATCTAATTGATCTGCAGGGATATCAGAGACAGTTGGAGGGTGTTATGGTGAACGTGTATGTAAGGTGTGAGAGAGGTTTTAGGCAGAGAGAGGGCTTTAGATACAAAAGGGTTAGGCAGAAGACATCCTTGAGCAGAACGCAAGAGGCGGGCATTAGCCATGTAAAAGCATTTTTGAAGGTGACTTTTTTTAGTTTTGTTTACGTGGGGTTTAGATGTTACTCCCTCCTAGGACCAAAGTGAACGAATGGCACTAGCATGTATAGTAGGACAAAGTATTTTCAAATCATTTTTTAAAACATTCATGCTGAACAATTATATTTTACAATCTTTATCTGTCTTCAAAGCCACACGTAAATTGTTATTTTGTTTAGTCAAACCGGTAAATAAGTAGTAGAACTTTGCATGTCCATAAGTAGTAGAACATATAAACAAAATTATATATATGGAAGGGGACAGGTGCTGTAACTCCTCTGGTTCTTAATATACATTGTCTCTGAAGATATTTCTGTTACTCAGACTTCATATCATATATTAGAACGTGTAAACAAAAGGTGAAGCCTCCATGTAGGGTCTCTGTATATTCATGTATAACATTGTCAGAGAATACTTACACAATGCCACATCATCTGTGAGTATAGAAGTATGTCATCATATACCTTAGTGCAGTGGTTCTCATCCTTTTTTGAGCAGGGACACCCTCTGCTCATCAACTCACACTCACCCCTTCTCCCTCATTCATACCACACTTTCCCCAAACTTAAAACATGCCAGCTGCACAGTTGCTGCATCCCACGCTGTCTGGAGACAGATGCTGCGATACACCTCTTCGCTCTGTCCTGGACTCGGAGAGAACAGGCAGATCGCAGTCTCTCTGTCTCCGGGAAATGCATCCGCGGAGTGTTTAAATATTTATTTTTTTAGTGTAGCTTAATATATAATACAGTATGTATATATAAATATATATATATATATATATATATATATATATATATATATATGCAAATATAACTGTATGCTCATCTGCATGTCTTAGGCAGGTCTGCAACCCCGCCTTTCCCCATTATCACCCAGCATACAGCACTTCCACTGCAGCAAGGGATTCTGGGAAATGACATGCAAATGAGCACACAGTGTCACTTTTTGCCTCAATAACCATGTTATATAACCAATAACCAAGCCTATAGGGAACCATGTTAAAAATGGTTATTGAGGCAAAAAGTGACACTGTGTGACATTTGCATGTCATTTCCCAGAATCCCTTGCTGCAGTGGAAGTGCTGTATGCTGGGTGATAATGGGGAAAGGCGGGGTTGCAGACCTGCCTAAGACATGCAGATGAGCATACAGTTATATTTGCATATTTGCTTTCCTGTGGAGGGTTTTTGTCACTTTTTTTTACTCACCATAACTTAACTCAGTATTATGGTTTAGCCTATCCCATAGCCTCTCTTGCATTCCCAGTAAAATCAACCCCACACTGATGAGACCCATCAAGGTCGAAACAGCTGTCTGTGGGTGGTTTTCTGGGTATGCACCTTAACTCTGGCTGTGCTCAAAGCTGTGACCATGCAGCAAGCTTAAGCCTATAGGGAACCATGTTAAAAATGGTTATTGAGGCAAAAAGTGACACTGTGTGCTCATTTGCATGTCATTTCCCAGAATCCCTTGCTGCAGTGGAAGTGCTGTATGCTGGGTGATAATGGGGAAAGGCGGGGTTGCAGACCTGCCCAAGACATGCAGATGAGCATACAGTTATATTTGCATATTTGCTTTCCTGTGGAGGGTTTTTGTCACTTTTTTTTACTCACCATAACTTAACTCAGTATTATGGTTTATATATATATATATATATATATATATATATATATATATATATATATATATATATATATATATATATATATATATATTTCATTAACCTAAGTAGCTGAAAAGTTTAAATTCAGCAGAGCAGAGAAAAAGCTAAACATATTCATTCATTTTTTGTCACAAGATACAAATAAGTTAGCCAGTTACTTTAAGGGGGGTCAAACCTTTCTAAGGAAGCCAATTACACTCATAAGTTTTTTGTTGCACACTTAAAACAGTAATACTACATTCCCCTCCATTTTTTTTTTAAATTTGTATATGTAAAGCAGTTGGCAATGTATAATTCTACATTCTTACCGAAACTGGCAATCCTTCGGAGCTCCTCTTATACTGTAAATCTGTCAAAATCCTGATTGTGTGACTAACATAATGACCGCCTTTCAGTTTCAACCAATCCTTAAGTCAGTGTAACTCAGCAGCTACACTGTATTCTTATAATACTAAGGTAACATTATCTATTTTTACAGTTTGCAGCTCAAACTGCTGGGAATATTGGCAACAAATTATTGAAATTAGGAAAGTGTTACAAAGATCTCCCACTGCCGGGGAGGTGGGTTAAAACCTGCTTTAAAAGATGCTTTAAAACTCATTCAAAATGGTACTAAGAGTTTCATTTAAATAATATGACAGAACTGATTTTTTTTTAAACATAAGATTTCACATGTTTTGCTGCTTTAATTTGTTTTTCAGACCAGCTTTTGTGAGCTAAGCAGGATTGTCCCTTTAAGACTTTCATATCGACAGCTCCCGTCCTTGATTTATACCAGCAGACAAAAGAGCAGGGATGTCAAACAGATGAGGTAACGACAAACAGTAGCCGGGGACCAATGTAGGCATTACGCTATCTTTAATTGATGCCTGAAATTAAACAACGCTAAAGCCAAATAAATACTGGCCACTTAGCCAAAAGAGCATTGATTTTTTTATGAGACCACAAATAAATGATATACCTTCCTGCTGTGGGAATACTACTCTGAAAGCCTGTCTGTCACACGCCGCAATGCACTAAGTCTGGAGGGCAGGGGAACCTGTCATTTATTTTTAACCCTTTCACTGCCTGAAGAGCCAGGAACACAAGTTTTTAATGTACTGTTTAATGTACCAGTCTTCAAGGGCCACCACCAGGTCATGTTTTCAGGATGTCCCTGCTCCCTCACAGGTAGGGTTGCCAGGTGTCAAGTATTGAACCGGACTGTCCTGTATTTGGACACTCTGTCCAGTACAATATGAGAGGTAATACAGGCATACCCCGGTTTAAGGACACTCACTTTAAGTACACTCGCGAGTAAGTACATATCGCCCAATAGGAAAACGGCAGCTCACGCATGCGCCTGTCAGCACATCCTGAACAGCAATACCGGCTCCCTACCTGTACCGAAGCTGTGCGCAAGCAGGGAGGCTATAGAGCCTGTTACACATGCGTTATTTACATCAGTTATGCACGTATATGACGATTGCAGTGCAGTACAAGCATCGATAAGTGGGGGAAAAGCAGTGCTTCACTTTAAGTACATTTTCGCTTTACATACATGCTCCGGTCCCATTGCGTACGTTAATGCGGGGTATGCCTGTGTTACATACATGCTCCGGTCCCATTGCGTACGTTAATGCGGGGTATGCCTGTGTTACATACATGCTCCGGTCCCATTGCGTACGTTAATGCGGGGTATGCCTGTGTTACATACATGCTCCGGTCCCATTGCGTACGTTAATGCGGGGTATGCCTGTACTGGACATAGTTACCTGATCAGTTTGGGGGGGTGGGGGCTGCAGGATTTCCCTGAGCAGGGATAGAGCTGGGCTGTTGCTAGTGAGCTGGGCAGCATCCTCTATCCTGATTGGCTGCTGCTGGGTAATGCAGCCAAATAGGAGGTGGCGTCAGGAGCCTGGGGGTGGGGCCAAGGAGAAGAGGAAACAGCATAGAGCAGAGAGGGCTGTGTGTGTGTGTCTCGAACGCATCGCACCTTTCACTATTGTGTCCAGTATTTTTGGAGAAGCCACCTGGCAACCCTAAGCAGAGCTGGTGCAGTCTTCGAGTGAGTCACCTGTGCTGAAGCAGGGATATCATGAAAACCTGACCTTGGGCACTGGATTTTCCCACCCCTGTTTGTGGCCCTTGCTGCAGAACACTACAAATAACTACAGCAAATAAAAAATAATATATATATATATATATATATATATATATATATTAATGTGTGTGTGTGTATGTGTGTATATATATATACACACACACACACACACACACACATTACTATCAAACACATCTCTCCTAACACTAAACCTATAAGCCTATTACTGACCGCTATCTCTGACTGTCACTCTGATTTATCTATCTGTCTATGATTACTCGAACGTCCTGTATCATAAATAATATCACAAAAATGACTCAACTTCCTATTCTAATATATATATATTTTTTAAAACATTTACTTAATAAAAAGGGAGATTGGGCCATTCTAAGGAACCCGATTACAGATGTAGCAGTCATCACTGTGCCAGTCATTGCGCAAAACCGCGCGTTTAATTGGCAACATGACATGATTCGGGCATCACCACATATTTGTTCGGCATTGCAAATCGCAGGAGCACGCGCTAAAACTCACGTTTTCAAGGGTGTAATAATGCCTGCTACATCTGTGCATTGATGAGGTTGCATTAACCCTTCGAGAAACGGTCATGTGGTCGCCTCTGACACTGATGATGGAACAAAAGGGGAGGAGCCTTCCCTCATCAGTTCAGGACCCATCCTATCCTATTGTGGCCTGCCTTAACAAGCAGGATGTTTGAGCGTTGCTATTACATCACGGGGCCTCCTGAGTGCCAGAACTCATGGCATAGCAGCTGTGTCCTGGGGGCACTTTAGAGAAGGAGCAAAGTGAGTAAAGACACTGACTGGAACTGAGTGTGAAGCAGGTGGAACCTGGTTCAATTCCTGGTGTCAGCTCCTTGTGACCTTGGGCAAGTCACTTTATCTCCCTGTGCCTCAGGCACCAAAAACATAGATTGTAAGCTCCGCAGGGATTGTGTCTGCAAAATGTCTATGTAAAGCGCTACGTAAAACTAGCCGCGTTATACAAGAACAAACAATTATTATTATTATTACTCACATGTTTAAAAAAAATGTGTGGCTCCAACTTCCTGCCTTTCGTAAACAACAGAGAAAATTAAAAGAAAAATGATGCTCTTTTGCGATGGTTATAAAGACGCCAGTTAACAACGTATTGTTTTAATTAGCCAGTAATAATAACTACTGCAAAGCCTTCTATATTGTTACAGCTTCTTTCGACTTCAGTTATTAAGAAGCAGTTGGGTTTTATTACAATTGCCAATTGCTATCCACCGTCCTTTCCCACAGATAAAACAGCGCTTCGAACGAGATGAAATTCAAAATTAATGAACAGAGCAATCCAAGTTTGTATTTAAGAGGTTCTTAAAAATACATCATAAACACCACATTGAATTCAATTAACTAGGAGCAAAAATATTATGCTCCAGGGAAAAAATGTTGGATTCGGTACAAGGATAAATCAGCATGCCTTTAATTAGTCGGGGAGTGCAAAAAAAACAAAAAAAAAAACGTCAGCCTTGTGTCCTAAACTGGGGAGAGGGGGGGAGGCTGCAGCTATTAGGTTAATAACAGCGATTTACCGAAAATTGTAATATTGAGACTTGTTGAGATTTACAATGAAGTATCTTAGCTCATCGCGGCTGAAAGTGCAAGGGTAGATCTGTATAGGTGGTTAACCCCTTCACTGAAAGCACGGTCAGACACGTTATATATTCAATAAATCGGGGGGGCGCTTATCTACATGTAGTGTAGTGCCAAAAAATGTAAGAACAGTGCTGAATTGTGTTCTGTAATATTTGACACTGACGTTAACTCACAAATTGCGAATGTAACCGACGCATAGAAAGCGAAAAAAATTGAAATTTAGAGGTAAAATCTTTGGTGCATCCGATGATATCTTTGCACCAAGTCACTCTTCTTCTAGATGCTGTAATAACTGCTCCCGCAAAATTCTTCTATAACTTCTCTAATAACTAATCTTTCATGTGTACCCCTATGAACACATCGTACAATTAACTCCTTCTCTTACTACTCATTGGACTCCTTCCATAACTGCTCCCTATTATTCCTCCCATAACCTCTCTATAACTCCTCGCCTAACTGCTTCTGTAATCGCTCCCTATAACTCTTCCCCTAACTGCTAATATACCCACCCAATATCTCTTCCCCTTACTGCTCCTATAACTCCTGCCCTTGCTGCTCCAATAACCGCTCCCTATAACTCATCCCCATGTGTTCCTATAACCGCTCCCTATAACGCCTCTCCTAACTTCAACTATACCTGATCCCTATAACTCCTCCCTTTACTACTCCAATAACCGGTCCCTAAAACGCCTCCCCTAACTTCTACTATATCAGCTCCCTATAACTCATCTCTTAACTGTTCCTATAACCGCTCCCTATAACTCCTCCCCTAACTGTTACTATAACTCTTCCCTACATGCCCCTCTTTCTCTCTGCCGTTCTCACCCTTCTAACCCCAGGCCCTTGCTAAAAGTGCCAGACACGCATGCTCCGCTCCTGCATTCGATCCTTTGAACGTGCCTGGAGGAAATCTCACACTCTCACAGACTTCCTTCACTACAAATTTATCCTATCCTGTTTCAACTCTGCCCTCTCCCAGGCTAAATAAACTCTTCACTAATCAACACTCACAAGTCTAAACCACGCCGCCGCCTCGTCTCTGTTTTCGACTCTTTGTCTTTGAATCTCTACTCAGACCACTCTCTGTTACGGTTTTCTTCCTCCATTTCACCTCAGGACTTTGCTAACTATTTCAAGGCAACAGTGGATTCTATACATCAAGACATCCCCTCTGTGTCTTCCTCACATTTTACACCTCTTCATAACTCTCCTCCTGCCTTCCTCGGTTCTTTTTCCTCTGTAACAGAGGAGGAGGTGTCACTGCTGATCTCCTCTTCTCCCTCTACCACTTGACCCTCTTGCTCCTATTGTAATCCTCACACACACATATTTTCAACTCCTCCATCCAATCTGGTATCTTTCCCACCTCTTTGAAGCATGCAACACTTATACCTTTACTCAAAAACAACAAGCTTGATTGACCCTACCTGTCTCTCTATTTATCGCCATGTCTCACTCCTGCCTTTTGCCTCTAAAGTTCTTGAACGCTTTCTATTCTCTAACCTGCTGCATTTTCCTACCACCTACTCTCTCCTAGATCCTCTACAATCTGGCTTCCGTACTGCTCACACCACCGAAACAGCCCTCACTAAAATAACTAATGACCCCCATGCTGCCAAAGACAAAGGTCATTACACTCTGCTCATATTACTCGACCTCTCTGCAGACTTTGATATTGTGGACCACCCTCTTCTCCTTCACATTCTCCATACTCTTGGTATCCATAACAGAGCTCTATTCTGGATTTTATTTTACCTCTCCCATTGTACTTTCAGTGTCTCGTTTGCAAACACCTCTTCCTCCTGTTTTGGTCTGTCTGTGGGTGTATCCCAGGGGTCTGTCCTGGGACCTCTTCATGTTTCTCTTTACATACAGTAGTCTCTCTAGGTCAGCGGTGCGCAAACTGGGGGGTGCGACCCCCAGGGGGGCGCGAGACTTCCGACAGGGGGGGGCGCGGGGTTTACAGTGGCCCCGCACGATTCCCGAAGGCACTTAAATTAAGTGCCGGGGGAGCCGCAGGGCCTCTGTAAACCTAACTTACCCGGCTTCCTTCCTGCGTCGCCATGGCAACGCGGCTTCAAAATGACGCCGCACGGTCATGTGACGTCACGTTGCTATGGCAACGTGACGTCATGACGCCGGAGCGCGGGTAAGTGGGGGTTGGGGGGGGGGGCGCGGGAGTGAGGGGACCACCGGCAGGGGGCGCAGGGAAAAAAGTTTGCGCTCCCCTGCTCTAGGTGACCTTATCACATCTCTTGGGTTCAAATATCACCTCTATGCTGATGCTGATGCTAATGACACAAATGTACATTTAAACTCCTGAGCTTAAACCTGTTGTACAGACCAAAGTTTCGGAATGTCTCTCTGCGATATCATCCTGAATAGCCCTTCACTGACTCAAACTTAACATGTCAATGACGGAGCTCCTCATACTTCCTCCCAAGCTTGGCCGTACTGCCCCTTCTACATTACTGTTGGCAGCACTATCATACACTCAGTATCACAAGTACGCTGCCTAAGTATCACATTTGACTCCTCCCTCCCATTCACAATGTAGCTAAAACCTGTCGTTTTTTCCTCTGTAACATTGCAAAGATACGCCCTTTCCTCTGTCACTCTACTGCTAAAACTCTAACAGGCCCTTATTCTCTCCCAATTGTTCTTGACTGTTGTAAACTTCTAATGTCCTGCCTCTCTCCTGTCTCGCCTACAATTTATCCTAAACGCTGCTGCCAGAATCACTTTACTCTCTTCTAAATCTGTCTCGGCATCTCCTCTGCTGAAATCCCTCTCCTGGCTTCCTATTAAATCCTGTATTACTTACAAAATTCTCCTCCTCTCTTTTAAGGCAATACACTCCTCTGCCCCTCCTTACATCTCACTCCTAATTTCTTGCTATACACCATCCCAACTCTTGCGTTTTGCTCAAGGATGTCTTCTGTCTACGCCTTCTGTATATAAAGCCCTCTACTGCATAAAACCTCTCTCACTCACTGCCCCACACCTCTGGAATGCCCTTCCCCTCAACATCCGACCAGCACCCTCTTTACCCATCATAAAATGCACTTCTTTAACAAAGCATATGGGTAGCTCCGCTGTGGATACTATAAATCTAATAGAGTATGCATTGACCTTCACACCTCGCAGACGCACTTACCAGAACACCCTCCTTCTGTCTCTGTAAATTCGCCCTTCTTACCACTTAGATTGTAAGCGCTGTGTGGTAGGGACTCCTTTTCATAATGTTAATTTTATGTTTGAAGCGCTTATTCCCATTATGTGATAGATTATTATGTCACGTGTATTACCACTGTAAAGCGCTATATAAATAAAGATATACATACTGTACATACATACATTTTAACTCCTCTCTGATTGTGCCACCGGGAAACAGGGCAAATACCGGATTGGCCGGTGGGTCCAAGCAGGTAAGACTGTTTGGGTGTGTTTGTGTATAGTGTAAGGGGGGGGGGGCTTGATGGCGGTTACAGAGGCCCAGAGCTATTCCCCACAACAATTAAACTGATTGCCGGGAGAGAGCACAGGGCCTCTGTAACTCTCTCTTACCGGAGCAACATCTCCTCCTGCAGCGTCGTGTTGTTATGGCGACCTGATGTCACATGATGACGCGTTGCCATGACAATGTGATGTCACATGGTGATGCGTCGTCATTACAACACAACGTCACATGTTGCCACATTGTGGGAGAAGGGCCGGTAAGACAAGCTATCTGTCTCCAATCGGCCCCTGTATTACAGTACCTTCATTCACACACTAACAAAGATCAAACTCTTCTCACTTTAAGAATTCAAATTTAATTCAGTATTAAAATTGTATATGGCTCTATCTGCCATGTTGTTCTATCTCAGACAGCTGGGTTTTTTTTAAGCTGCGGGTAGTGCAAACTCACTTTTTGCACGAAGGGGGTTGAGCAGCTAATGCCTCGTTGGACCATGCACAGGTTTCCGTGGACTAGTGGGGTTTGCTCCTTGGCTCCTGTTCCAGTGAAGATCTCAGAACAGGCAGACTGGACAAGTGTTTTTCAATAACTATCTGCTGAAGCAAATGAGTACCCATTTGTTCCTTAATACATGTGGCTAAACCGGGAAGGTGCTACCGGGAGGCACGTGGCACAGCGCCAGTACTATTTATAACTGATATGCAAAGGGAGCGGATAGGGAGATGGGTTCTGCTGCTGCGGGGCATATAAATCTACAAAGAGCCAGCGTTCGGATACATGACGCGTGCACGCCGCAAGTATGCTATGTGCTTGTACAGCATGACGTTCATTTCCCAGCGTTCTCTAATCAGCTGAAGGTTCCGAGTGTCCGCCTATTGGAAAAGGCAAGTGGGAAAAATAACCCCTTCTCCTCCAGAAGGGCAGCGAAGCAAACAGATTTGTCAACTCTCACTGATTTTCTGTGAGTCTCAATGATTTGGAGCCAGTTTCACTGATGATTAGCAACGGCGTCTCATAAGCTTCAGTGGCGTCTCACTGATACAAATGAGCAATTTGTCATTAAAAAGCTTTTTTTGTTGTTATCTGCGATGTGTTACAGGTCCCTCCGGCACTGAAGGGGTTAGCATAAGCAGAAAAGATCACCTTGCCCCCTGTCGGTCTTGTATCCGAATCCTCAAAGCCTCTCAACAAGGGAACGGGTTAATTTTCTGCAGTGCTACCAGACGCTTTGCTGCGCAAGCCTCTTTATCATGGCTAATGCATCACAATACATGACAACATACAACCATATACACAGCAGTAAACCGAGAGAGCGTGCGTGTGCATCTGCAGAGAAATGGAGAATTTCTGTCTCTCCGTGAACCATAAACACCCCCCTCCTCCAACCCGCCTGGCCCCAAACCTTATAAATTAAGCAGCCTACGAAAAATACAAAATAAAAAATAAAAACCATACCCCGCTGCAACTTTTTTTTATTTTTTTTTATGGATGTTTGGGAACTTTAATCATTTTGCAAAATGCTATTCCTGGTCATAAATTCTGCCACCAGCACGGATTTAGGAAGATGTAGAGGACTGGAGCGGGTTGATAGGTAAGTTTTAATCTGACAAGGCCAAAAAGCATGTAAGATTTATATACCGGCGGATGCTACCCAGTAATTACCATAGGACATACACTTACTGGATCTAAACAGGGAAGAGCCTGGGCGACACCGCAGCTTAAGGCAAAGTCATCTTTATAATATTTCCTTCTCAGAACATTGGACACATTTTGAAGTGCATGCAATTACACTTTGTGTAAAGTAACGGTGTGTGTGTGTGTGTGTGTGTATATATATATATATATATATATATATACACACGTGTGTGTGTGTGTGTGTGTGTGTGTATATATATATATATGTAGCCATGTATAAAAATGGTATACAGTTCTTTCTCATGCCAGCATCAATCATGGAAGTTTGCCCTCACAGCCTGGTGAGGTGTCATATGTACACAAGGGGAGTGGTAACATGCTCTGTGTCCACTATTAGTGACACGAGGTGTGGCTGTTTTCTGAGTCTATATAAGACACAGAACAGGAGTTAAAGTATGTGTTAATCAAGGGATCAGTATGGTCCAGTTCTGGAGGTCTTCAGCAGTTAAGGCTGTTAGATATAAGCAATAGAATCTACACTGTGATCAGGGACCTGACACAGGTGGTGATCTCCCTGAGGGGAGAGGTGACCCAACTCCATTGGGAGGGAAGGACCTTCTGAAGGGAGGTACAGCATAACGATGAGCGGCTAAGAATGACCACTGTGAGGGGCAGGCTGCTAAACATATTAATAAAGATGCCCAGATTCAACAGACCCTTGCTGTGTATGTGTGGAGTCATTGCACAGAAGGAGGCACCACAGAGGAGGTCCTCATCAGACACATCCCCCTGCGGCCACATAGATCCTGATGAGGTGGAGGCGCTGCATCAGATGTGAGTAGGACTCAATCCCCACTACCTCAGATGCCTGTCTTGCTGATATCCCCATACCAACCCAGGGGGAGACTCAGGAGTCCTGAAAGCCAGCAGGTGCACCACACATTATACATACATGTAATGGGGCTAGTAGACCAAAGGGGCCAATGTGAGATTGGGTGGCCTAGGAAAAAACGTTACAATTGGAGGCACTGCTGAGATACCTATCAACAGGACAGGCTTTTGCTAGGCACACTAGGAAACAGGGAGAGTGTATGCTGCCAGTCAGTGCTGTGTTTGGGACGGAGCCTAAGGGTAGTCAGGGGCCTGATGGATTTGTCAGCTCGCAAATGACGACCTAGGATCCTGAGAGGGGTACAGTGGTTCTGGAGACAGGGCTATAGCTATTCTAGTCACCTTGAGGCAGCCAGTTGGTAGGATGCCTAAAGGAATAGCCTGTTAACGTGGTCAGGAATTCTGGAGAGGGTCTGCGCTAGGCTGGCCAACAGTAGGTAGACGCCCTAGTACTGCATGGGAGAAGCCAGAGTACTCTAGCCAGGAGCCAGGACACTTACTGCAGAGCACAGACTGGAGGGAGGTGGACACAGCATACACTGAGAGAGTGAGCCTAGCCTGAAGTAGTGCAACATGAGTCAGACGTACATTAGATACACGTAGGTGGTGCATCGTGGCATTGTTCATTGCATCGGAATGGCAGCTGCCCCGCAGAGAGGAGCTCCATGTGCGATAATAGTACTTACAAACTAAAGATGGCGACCGCAAGAAAGGAAGATCCACGCGGTGCGGAGAATGCAAGATGGCGGACCGTGGCTGATGGAGGGAGCGCACGTGGTGTGCATGCTACTGAGGAACAAGCTGCAGAAGGAACTGCCTAAGACCTCGGGGTGTTACCCCGGAGGACAGTGTTGAGGACACTGTTGTCATGTGTGGAAAAAACGGAGAATCTGCTTGCCAGACGGTGAGCTACAACCAAAAATCTACCTCAGTTGCTTATGTGCAGTGTTCGACAAACCTATACATTTGCTCGCCCCGGGCGAGTGGATTTAACCCCCGGGCGAGTAAATATTGGCCCAAGCAGCACACGTTTGGTACTAGGTGGCGAGTAGATTTTTTTGTGTGGCGAGTAGATTTTTTGGTGATTTGTCAACCACTGCTTATGTGAATGGCCGAGTAAACCAAGATGGCAGCTCCCGCTTCCCTGGGAGACCGCATGGGCCGAGTGCAGAAAATTCTGCAAATGCAAAAGTTGCAAGGAGTTGGCCGGGATTGGCGCCAAGCAAAGAACCCCACCCTGCTGGGGGGTATGGCGCGAAAGCTGTGTCCGCGCCCTCATGGACTGTAACAGGTTCAGAGCCAGTGCTGGGTCACCCAGTGAATCTGTGGGACCCTCCCCTAATATCTACCAGGGGGAGTGGTTTCCAATTGTGCCAAATGAGAGTGGAGCTGGCTGAGTGAGGAGTTATCAAACCGACCCTGCCCTCCAGATGCAAGGAGCTGGTGAGCAGGAAAGACCACTACAGAAAGTGTCCCCTGTACCCAGCATGGCTAGCAAACAAGAGAAAGAGATGGACATCTCAGCGCACCCCTACTCGTTACCAGGAGCCTTCCTGGTAATCAAGGCGGGTGACACCGAAACGATCAGGTGCCCTTGCATGCAGTGTCGACTGCCGGGTGGTGTAGCCAGCACCACGGCAAGGTGCCCCCAATGTGGCATCCACTACCTATGGGCCGTGCAGCCCTTTGTGCCGGGACAGACCATGGAGGCGGGAGCGGACACAGCCAAACTGACGGCTGAAGCCTTGCACCCGATCCAGAAAGAACCTGTTGATCCCGGAGAATGGGGATCGCTCCTGATGATAAAGAAGGAGCCTGAAGAGAGAGGGGCCTACAATCGCGGTGAGAACCGGGAACCTCACCGTCGGTCCCCTATGGGAGTGCCACTCCCCGAGTCGGAGTTCGGATCCTCGGACGAGGAGCAAGCGACCCCGACGACGGTGGTGATGCGCCTACCGACGGACCACTACAGCGGTGCTGAAAAGGAACCAGCACTTACCTGTGTCACTGCAGAGCGGAGTCTCGAGCGGCCTAGGTCGCCTGTGCAGAGACAACCGGATCGGCGGAGTCCCACGGCCGTGGTGATTTCCAACGAGGGCAGCGGAGAAGATCCCATCCCGAGCCGACGGAGCAGTGAGGCACACTCTTACCCTCCACAGGCGCCGGTGGTGGCAACGGCGGAGGAAGGCCTAGCCCAGGCCCGAGCGGAGCGGAGCGGAGAGCAGAACCTTCACTTCCGGTGGCGGATGTCATTCTGGAGGAAGAGGTTCCAGTGGGGAATCCAACCCAAGATGGCGGTGGTGAGTCCCGCGAGATAGATGACGTCACATCCGGCAGACACAGCGGAGCAGGATGGAAGATGGCCGCTTCTGTGCGACCGCCGTGCTGCTCCAGGTCGCCTAGGTCCGGGAAGAGCTGGCAGGCCCTGCGGAAGCCTGGGAATCGTGAGACGGGTGAACCGGAATGCCAGTCCGATGGTACCGGTCAAGGTAGCGAGAAGTTGCGGGTCGTAGCCCCGCGTCTGCTGACAGCGTTTCCCTATGCCCAACCCCTGGCCATAGACACCTGTCCCTGTCACTTCCTCATCTGGGTCCCAGTCGAGCCAAGGGTTGTCTGGGGAGTCACGGGCCACTTCCGAGGAACGGACTGGGGAGAACCTGGACTGGGGTGAAGGTTTTACATCCGATGAGGGATCGGGGAGGGGGATGCATAGGAGGAAAGAGTCATCTGGTACCAGTGGGAGCCACAGTATAGATGCGAAATGCAGGCCTAAGTGGTTAGGATCAAATTCTAGGTTGACGGGCACGTCAGGGATATCGTCTGGGGGAGAGCCAGAAGATAGTGAGGGTACAGTGGCCGTGCCGGAGAGCATTAGGGAGAGAGAGACCCGGTGGTGGGCACCGAAGTTCGAGGGGTATGAGGCTTGGTTGGACCGTACGAGGTTCATACTAAGAAGGGAAGGTATAGTGGATTACTGGTGGGGTGTAGGGGAGTTCACGGAAGAGGAATGGCTGGAGGAGCTTAGGTTGAGGTGGCACGATATCCACTCAGGGGTTGTGGAGCCCCGAGGGTCGGCCATATTTAGGGACCCAGTAGAACCGGACGAGCCATTGTCATGGGTGCTGCCAGGCAGGGCAGGCAATAAGAAGTTAATCTGTACCAGCAGGGCAGAAAGGGCCATAGTAACGAAGTACAAAAAGTCCCATGGGTTGGAATACCCTTACGTGCCAGAACCCTTGATGCAGGAGATCGAGGATGGGAGAGATGCGTGGCTCAGGGAAACGATTGAAGATTATATTATGAGTAAATCTGGTGGGTACGCTGGGTACAAGACGGAGGAGAGGATCACTCAGCTGATGAGGATGTGGAGTGTTGGGCGCAACATATATATGCACCAAATGGAGTATAGGCCAGAAAGTGGGCTGCCTAGCGAGTACAGTGTTACCGTTAAAGATATAACTGGTAGGGAGGTGCAGAAGCCAGACCCTAGGCACTACTATTAGTGTAGTAGGTGGGGATTCTACTTAGGAGCAGTGCGGTCTGCCGTTCAGCAGGCACTGTATGTGATTATGTATCGTACAAAGAACTGTATAATGTATTTTTATATTATATGTTGTGGTTATGTTTTGCAGTGCTGCCTGGAGGTGGGTCCTGCAAATTTAGATCCCAGCCGGGTCGTTGGGGTTCACTAGGGGGAGAATGTAGCCATGTATAAAAATGGTATACAGTTCTTTCTCATGCTGGCAGTAAAACCTGGTAAGTATGCAGGATTGCCAGCATCAATCACGGAAGTTTGCCCTCACACCCTGGTGAGGTGTCATATGTACACAAGGGGAGTGGTAACATGCTCTGTGTCCACTATTAGTGACACAAGAGGTGTGGCTGTTTTCTGAGTCTATATAAGACACAGAACTGCCTATCGTTAGTGTTGAATCAGGAGTTAAAGTATGTGTTAATCAAGGGATCAGTATGGGCCAGTTCTGGAGGTCTTCAGCAGTTAAGGCTGTCAGATATAAGCAATAGAATCTACACTGTGATCAGGGACCTGACACAGGTGGTGATCTCCCTGAGGGGAGAGATGACCCAACTCCATTGGGAGGGAAGGACCTTCTGAAGGGAGGTAAAGCATAACGATGAGCGACTAAGAACGACCACTGTGAGGGGCAGGCTGCTAAAGATGTTAATAAAGATGCCCAGATTCAACAGACCCTTGCTGTGTATGTGTGGGGTCATTGCACAGAAGGAGGCACCACAGAGGAGGTCCTCATCAGACACATCCCCCTGCGGCCGCAGAGATCCTGACGAGGTGGAGGCGCTGCATCAGAGGTGAGTAGGACTCAATCCCCACTAACTCAAATGTCTGTCTTGCTGATATCCCCATACCAACCCACGGGGAGACTCAGGAGTCCTGTAAGCCAGCAGGTGCACCACACATTATACATACATGTAATGGGGCTAGTAGACCACAGGGGCCAATGTGAGATTGGGTGGCCTAGGAAAAACCGTTACATATTCATACAAAAAGAGAAAAAAGAGGTCCTGTATAAAGCACTCAAGTTAATTAAAAATAAGATGGATTTTATTACCTATTTCCTCAATTCTAAGATGCACCTTTTTTCAGATTTTTACATGTCTGAAATCGAGGTGCGTCTTAGAATCGATGTATTAAAACAAATAATAATAAAAAAAAGTGTCTATAGTACTAACGTCCTCTTTTCACTTACCATGTTTCAGGAGAGGTCCCATGTCAGCAGAGGACGAAGCGGGCAGCTGTGTGCGGCAGGACTTGTCCAAAGTCTGCAGGTGAATGAAGATAAGAAGACAGCAGGCGGGCTGGAGGTGGCAGCAGCAGCAGGAGATCATAATAGCAGGAGAGCTGAGCAGGAGCAGAGCGGCGTAGGGGAACGGCTGGGGAAGAGCGCACTGTAACCGGAAGTCAGACACCGGTCAACTTCCGGTGTTACAGTGTGCACCTCCCAAGCCGTTCCCCTATGCCGCTCTGCTCCTGCTCAGCTCTCCTGCTGTTATGATCTTCTGCCGCCGCTGCCACCGCACTCCCGCTCGCTGTCTTCTTATCTTCATTCACCTGCAGACTTGGGACCTGTCTTGCCGCACACCCGCCGGACTCCCGCCCGCTGTCCATCTGCAGACGTGGGACCTCTCCTGCCGCCGCCGCCTGCTTCATCCTCCGCTGACATGGGACCTCTCCTGAAACATGGTAAGTGAAAAAGTAATTTTCCTCGATGGTATGGGCCAAATCGATGGTGCGTCTTACAATCGATGGCGTCTTACAATCGAGGATATACGGTAAAAACACAGAAAAAACAAAAACATATCAAATATAAGTAAAACAACGAAAACCGCTAAACTCCTAAATATTGTTGCTGCCAACCATATACAAAAAAATCACAAAAGAAAATACAAATAAATATGTATACCTGAAAAAGAACCAATGCAAATGAATATATGTACCGGGTATTGCTTAATGCATAAAAAACACACTTGTGCTAGAGAGCATGTATAAGGGTGCACATGAAGATGGAAACTAATACAGACTTGAGGAAAGAGATATTCCCCTGGGGTGTAAAAAGGACTGGCCGGTCAGAAAGTACGCCTACTAGCAAGGTATAAGGTGGAACAAAATGCATGGGAATGTAACCATCTAGTAGATCTGGTGGGCAAAGGTAGAAAACATATATATATGACCCTAATTACTCAGGATCCAAATCAAATTGCCAAACAACAGTCCCATAGCAAATTATGTTGTAAAAATAATAGAATGTCCGAATCCAAAATACACTTGTGACACCAATTTGCTTGTAGTAAGTTCATAATACTATGTATAAGGAACATATCAGAAAATAATGGCACTGAGTAAGATTCAGGTATAAAATCAGCAGCAAAAAATGTATGATACTCATCCATTGGAAGATGTCCTCCGGTTGCTGGTATAGGAGACAGCCCAATGTAAAGTACAAATTATGGCTATGCAGTCCAATAGGGCAGACACGCAAATTGGAACCGCGATGCTCCATTCTCAAATAAAAGGCTTTCTACTTGCACGGCGCCAGGACACAGCATGAAGGGGCAGAAGATCTGCAGCAGGTAAGTGTAGCAGCAAACGGTTAACACCCAATTCCCTCCATGGTGTCCAACACGTCTGTAGATCAGTGGAGCAGCGGCAAACAACTGAAGAGAGCAGCAGAGATGCGGTCTCGAGAGAAAAATCAGACGGCCGTTTCCCCGTGAGGCTTCTCCCGGGAGTGTAATTTCTGTGTAGAGCAGGTAAACCCTTTTTGAAGGCACCGCCATATTCGCGTCATTGTTCACATGTTGCATTACGCCCAATCAGTGAAAAGCTAGATCGTGCATTCAATCTTGACATATAAGAGCTTATGAGTTGCAACTATCTGTAACTAAAAAGACACAAATAAGTACAAATACAATAAAGTACAAAAAAATAAGACTAAGGATCAATGTAGAAAAAAACACACAACTGGAAAATAATATAAGGAATACAGGATACCAATATACACATTAAAAGAAAGATAAAATGCATTAGATAAGTACAAGAAAAACAAAGAACCAAAAGAGACGGATAATATCACAGAAACATGGCAAAACCAATGTAGTCATTAAGTCCAGCTGGGATCATAGATCCCAGCTGAACTTTTCAAGTACATTATTTTCTTAAAAGGGATTGCTCTTATCAATAGCAAATGCTATCAGAGGAGAAGGATCGGATCCGTGCATGTTTAGAAAATGTCTAGCTACGCTTGTTAATTTTTTTAAAGATGCCAAATCGCGTTGTGCATTCTTAATGTTTTTGTAGAATGCTCTAGAACTCAGATCCGGAACTCGCTTGTGGTCATCCCTACAGTATGTATATCAAGCCACATGGGCAACTAAGATAGTGAATTATATTCTTTGATTTACAATTTAGGAAATGGAAGATTTTATATTCTCTCGTGCCTACAGTGTTCTTAAAAATACATGTTTGTTTCATGTATTTACAGGCCGAGCAATGACACCACTTAAAGAATCCTTTAATCTCTGATTGATTGAGAAAAGTAGTTGCTAAAGGAGGGATGTAGTGACTCCTAACCAATTTGTCTCTCAAATTTGGTGCTCTCCTACTTGTTAATTTAACCGTTTCACCCAATACTGATCTAAGATCTTTATCAGCAAGTAAGATACCCCTATGTTGTTGAAGGATATCTCTCAAGCTGTTCCATTTACAGTTATATGTGCAGATAAAGCGTATTATTTTATCACACACTTTTTTAGGTTTTGGTTGGAGAAGGGACGCTCTTTCTAGCCTTTGACTATTCTTATAGCCTCATTGAATAAGCTTGTTACTATACCCCCTTGCCTTGAATCTTGAAGACATTTCACATGTCTGGGCATTAAAGATATCCAAGGTTGAACAGTTGCGGCTTAACCACACAAATTCCCCATAGGGTATACCCCTGATTTTATGGGGAGGGTGAAAGCTACTTGCATGTAGAATTGTGTTAGTGGACGTCTCCTTACGGTAGATGTCCGTAATGATATGCCCATCATGGCCAAAAGAGATGCTCAGATCTAAAAACTTGACATTGGTGTTACTTGATTGAAAAGTTCATTTGATATTAATACTGTTGTGGTTGAGGACGTCAATGAACTGGTTGAATTGATGGGCTCTGCCCTGCCATAGTATGAAAATATCATCGATGAACCACAACAGTACATGTGCAGTAAACTCACGATTTGCTTCCGAGAACACCTCTTCACGCTCCCACCACCACAGGAACAAATTTGCATAGGAGGGTGCACATGTAGTGCCCATTGCCATTCCCCTGATCTGTAAATAATCAGAATTTTTAAATACAAAGTAATTATGTTTAAGAACAAAATCCTAAAAATATATTAGTATATGTGTCAAGGTGGGACTGAGATTTTGTATGGATAAAAAAAAAAATTGTGGCATAAATGCCATCCTCATGCTGAATACAGGTATAAAGTGTTTCCATATCACATGTGACAAGTATAGTTTGATTATCACCAATGATGTTATCCAGCCTGGATAGAATATCCATGCTATCTCTGAAGTAAGACGTAAAGTCTCAACGGATAAATGAAGAAAATCAAGGAAACGGCAAATGGGCATGCTCAAACCCCCTATGCCCGAAACAATAGGACGTCCTGGGAGGTAGGAGATACAGTATATTTGTGAATCTTTCGCAAATTATATAAAGTAGGGATTACGGAAACCTTGTAATAAGGCCATCATGATGCAGTTTGTTAACAATAGCCTGAGAATTCACCTAGTGCACAATAGAATCAAGTTCGTTTTTAAACTTCAATGTTGGACCTCCAGGAAGTTCTCTATAACATTGAGCATCACGTAACTGCTTAAATGCTTCTTTTTCATAAGACAGTTTCGGTCATAACACAATATTGCCCCCTTCATCAGAGGGCTTGATTTCAATTGACGTCATAGCTTTTAATTCCTTAACTTAGAGATGTTACTTGGTCCCAAAGAGTCAGGAAGATTAGAAATGGCATCTGTCACCATATTAGAAAAGACTTCTACTTGAGAGCACACTGGATGGGGGGACAAAATGTTGATTGTGGTTTAATATGAGCAACAGGTTTTAGCTCATTAGGAGTAGTATTATCTTGCTCCTGTTGTGGAGAGGGTTGAGATGACAGTGGTGTTTGTTGTCATGGAATTTAAAGCATTACCTTCCATTTCCCCTGTTGATTTTAAATAGTGCTTATGTAATAAGAGTTTCCTACAAAAGAGTTGTACATATTTTATCCACTCAAAGTTATCACACCAATGGGTTGGCACAAAGGACAGGCCACGCTGCAATACCTTAATTTGTGTTCAGGTCAGAATAATATCTGACAAGTTCACAATAGTTAAAGGGTTTATTTCCGTTGTTTTGGTTAATCTTTGTGACCCTTGTACCCATAGTGGCATATATATATATATATATATATATATATATATATATATATATATATATATATATATATATTGTGACAAACGGCTTACTCCGGGACTCCGTCGTTTGTCCGGGACTGTTTAGAACACGGTCTTTTAGGGTAGGTTAAATGATGAGGCGTCACGTACTGTTCCTTTAAACAGGCTATGCCTGGTTTATTCAGTCCCAGGCACTGAGACTGCCACAGTGCATACAACAGAAAACAGATCAAAACAAAAGCTGCTCACCTGAGCGATAACTTAACTTAGATATCCCTGACTCAGGGTTGGACGTGGCTTTTCCACTTCCAACATCAAAACACGGTACTTTTGCAGTCTTACACAAATGAACAGAAAGATTGAACCTGTTTGGGGAAGAGGCTTCTCCCCTCTGTAGTTCAGCAGCCTTCCAGCCTCCTGGCTCTTGTGGGGAGACCAGAGCAAACAGGAAATCAGTCTTTCATACCTGATTCCTAATTAGCATGACAGGTGACAGAAATCAGGCAGCAGACAAACTCTGGTCTGGATCTCTCATCCCTCAGTTCCAGCGCTTGCCAAACTGTGGGATGGAGTGTATGTATTATAAGGCTGCACTCCCAGGCCAAACAGGATAGAAACTGTCTAGTATCCTGGGAGCCCTATATACGGAATTTATTACCATCCCCTGGTTTCTGTCACATATCCTCCCCCCCAGCTCAGACCTCGAGGGATGAGCGACCATGGATATTAGGGAGTGCATCCTTGACAACCCGTCAGCATTGCCATGTTTGTGCCCTGACCTGTGTTCCACAGAAAATTTAAAGGGTTGTAGGCTTAGGAACCACCTGGTCACTCTAGCATTCTTTTCCCTGTTTTGACACATCCAGGTAAGGGGTGCATGATCTGTGACCAACCGGAATTTTCTCCCCAACAGGTAGTATTTGAGCGTCTCTACAGCCCACTTTATTGCGAGACACTCTTTCTCTACTATGGAGTAATTTTTCTCCTGGGGATTTAGTTTCCTACTTAAATAAAGGATGGGGTGCTCCTCACCTTGAGACTCCTGGGAGAGTACCGCCCCCAGCCCAACCTCAGATGCGTCGGTTTGGACTACGAACTCTTTGGAGAAGTCAGGTGTGACCAACACTGGTTGGGCACAGAGAGCTTCTTTCAGGCTTCTAAAGGCCTGTTCGGTTTCGGGGGACCACTTTACCATTAGCGGTCCTCTTGCTTTTGTGAGGTCAGTTAGTGGGGTTGCCTTAGTTGCAAAATTGGGAATAAACCTTCTATAGTACCCAATTAACCCCAAAAAAGTCCTTACTTGTTTTTTTGTAACTGGTCTTGGCCAATTTTGTATCGCCTCCACTTTGAGTGTTTGGGGTTTGAGTAAACCTCTGCCAATAGAATATCCCAGATACTTGGCCTCCTCCAGACCAATAGTGCATTTAGCGGGGTTAGCAGTTAGTCCAGCAGACCGGACTGCGTCAAGCACAGCTTGGACCTTTGGAAGGTGGGATTGCCAATCTTCACTATGGATTACCACATCATCCAGGTAGGCGGCAGCATACCGAGCATGTGGTTTTAAAATTTTATCCATCATTCTTTGGAATGTGGCGGGAGCTCCATGTAAGCCAAAAGGCAACACCTTATACTGAAAGAGGCCGTCTGGGGTTGAGAAGGCTGTCTTTTCTTTTGCCCTTTCTGTGAGGGGAACCTGCCAGTACCCTTTTGTTAGGTCTAGGGTTGTGAGATATCGGGCTTTGCCCAGTCTCTCTACAAGTTCATCTACCCTGGGCATAGGATAAGTATCAAATTTTGACACCGCGTTTAGTTTCCGGTAGTCATTACAAAACCTTGTTGTACCATCTGGCTTTGGGACTAAGACTATAGGGCTGTTCCACCCACTTTGGGATTCCTCAATTACACCTAGTTTTAGCATTTTTTTAACCTCTAAACTTATAGCCTTTCTTTTGGCCTCTGGGATTCGGTACGGTTTAAGGTTAACTCGGACCCCTGGTTCAGAGACTAGGTCATGTTCAATTACGCTAGTTCTACCTGGCCGTATAGAGAAGATTTCTTTGTTTCTTCTCACTAAATTCTGAACCTCTCGTTTCTGATGAACAGACAGGGTTTCAGCTATGCTAACCTCTGGGTCAGTTTCTTGATTCTCTGACGGACCTGGGGGTACTAGGGTTAACAAGACTTCTCTATCTTTCCAGGGCTTGAGTAGGTTTATATGGTAAATTTGCTCAGGTTTCCTCCTACCTGGCTGTCTTACCTTATAATTTACTTCTCCCACTCTTTCCAAGACCTCATATGGCCCATGCCATTTAGCAAGGAATTTACTCTCCACGGTGGGAACCAGAACTAGTACCCTATCACCTGGAAAAAAAATTCTGACCCTAGCACCCTTATTATACGTATTCCTCTGTGCTTCTTGAGCTTTCTCCATGTGTTCCCTCACTATGGGTAGGACTGCAGCAATGCGGTCCTGCATCTGGGCAACATGCTCTATTACACTTCTGTAAGGGGTAACCTCGTGTTCCCAAGTCTCTTTGGCTATATCCAGTAAGCCCCTTGGGTGTCGGCCATACAATAGTTCAAACGGGGAGAAGCCTGTGGATGATTGGGGAACTTCCCTAATGGCAAATAACAGGTACGGTAACAAACAATCCCAGTTTTTCCCATCTTTATCAACCGCCCGCCGTAACATGCTCTTTAAGGTTTTATTGAACCTTTCCACTAAACCATCTGTTTGTGGATGATAGACTGAGGTTCTGAGATGCTTGATTTTTAGGAGTTTACATAGCTCTTTTGTTACTTGGGACATAAATGGTGTTCCCTGGTCAGATAGAATCTCTTTAGGAATCCCGACCCGGGAAAACAGAACTACTAACTCTTTTGCTATGTTTTTAGCTGAGGTGCTACGTAGGGGAACTGCCTCCGGATATCGGGTGGCATAATCTAATATTACCAATATATGCTGATGTCCCCTAGCAGACTTTATTAGGGGTCCTACTAGATCCATAGCAATCCGGTCAAATGGTACCTCTATTATGGGAAGGGGTACCAATGGGCTGCGGTACGCCTTGAACGGGGCGGTGATCTGACATTCTGGGCATGAGGAACAATAATTCGTAATTTCTGCCAGAACCCCAGGCCAATAGAAGCTTCGGAGAACCTTTTCTTTTGTCTTTTCCACCCCTAGGTGTCCCCCCAATGGATGACTATGTGCGAGGTGTAATACTACGTTACGGAATGTCCGTGGTACCAACAATTGTTTAGTTGTAACTGATTTCCTTTTATCAACCCGATATACTAGGTCGTTCTCTACCTCGAAGTAGGGGTAAGCAAGTGACCTATCTGGTTGGCCAGGAGTACTATTCTGGTCCCGTATATTTCCCCTTGCTACCGCTAATGTGGGGTCTTCCCACTGGGCCTTCTTAAAACTCCCAGGACTGACCTCTAGGTCAGCGAGGGTCTTATCCGGTTCTGAGGTGGTAAGTGTCTGCTCAACATCTTGATTTGGGGTATTCCCTACCAAAGTAGTGATGGGGAAGGGAATTTTACAGCACTCCTCCTTTTCCCCCTTCTTATTTGGGCCCTCGTCAACCTCCATTTCTGAAAAAGGGAAAGGATTTGTTTCTTCTAATACTTCGTTATGGTCCGCTATTGAACTCTGGGCGCTATTCTGAGCGGGGGACCACATTTTTAGAAAATGGGGAAAGTCGGTCCCTATTAACACATCATGTGCCAGTTTGGGTACAATACCCACCTTGAAATCTAAAGAACCAAACTCTGTTTCAAAAAAAACATCAACAGTGGAATATTCATGATTATCCCCATGTATACAACAAATTGCCACTCTTTGTGAACTGTTTCCCTGTTTCTTCTTAATGGGCAAGAGGTATTCGGACACTAGTGTGACCATGCTCCCAGAGTCAAGAAGTGCCCGAACCCTCTTACCATTAACCTTTACAAATGCCCACAGATGGTTATTCAAGGGGTCCTCTGGGCTAGGGCCCATACATTGGGACAACAGCGAATAAGGTTCCACGCTGTTGCATTGCATGGGCTCATCATTTAGTGGGCAGATTTTTGCTGTGTGGCCCCTCTCATGACAATTTACACATTTAGGTACATAGTCTGTGTCCCACTTAGAGCCTTTTCCCGGCTCCCCATGTTGGCTATTGCCCTTAGTGTGCGAACCACTGTTGCTGGTGCTGCGTGAAGGTGGTCGCCGCTCTTCAGCGCCCCTTAACCCCGGTACCCTTTTACCGTCTCTGGAAGAGTCCTGGAACCTCGGGTAGTGGGGTTGCTCCACGACTGTGGGTTGCGGGTGCTCTTCTGCTGCATTGTACCTTTCTACGAGGGCCACAAGCTCATCCGCATTGTGGGGGTCACTCCGACTGACCCAACGGCGTAAGGCAGAGGGAAGTTTCCTCAAGAACTGGTCCATGACCAACCGTTCCACGATGTGGCTGGCTGAGTTGATCTCGGGTTGTAGCCACTTCCGGGCGAGGTGGATGAGGTCATACATCTGGCTTCGGGTGGCTTTATCCATCGTGAAGGACCATGCGTGAAACCTTTGGGCGCGAACAGCCGTGGTTACGCCGAGGCGGGCGAGGATCTCGAACTTCAATTTTGCATAGACGTTAGCTTCGGCTGGCTCTAGATCAAAGTAAGCCTTCTGGGGTTCGCCGCTTAGGAAGGGTGCGATTAGACCAGCCCACTCAGCTTCTGGCCATCCCTCTCTCTGTGCCGTGCGTTCAAACGTGAGAAGATAGGCTTCCACATCATCCGAGGGTCCCATCTTCTGAAGGTAGTGGCTTGCCCTGGTCATTTTCGGAACTGGGGCTGCCGCTGCCAGTGGAAGGTTACTGATAGTCCCCCTCAGGATCTCGAGTTCCTGCTGTAAGCCCTGAGCGAACCGCTGTTGCTCCTCTCTCAGCAAGCGGTTTGTCTCTTGCTGGTTTGCAATCGCGTTTTGCAGGGCTTCATTCGTCTGTTGCTGGTTTGCATTCGCCTGTTGCTGGTTTGCATTCGCCTGTTGCTGGTTGGCATTAATCTCTTGCTGGGCTATTAGCAGCTGTTGATGGGCTGCATTCGTCTGCTGCTGGTTTGCATTAGTTTCTTGCTGGGCTATTAACAGCTGTTGCTGGGTTTCATTCGCGTCTTTCTGGGCAGCGACATTGCGTACCAGCGCACCCACCACGTCTTCCATCTTGTTTGCAGAGGATGAAAAAAACTTTTTTTTTTCTTTCAAAGTTCTTCAACCCGCAGACCCCCTAGTGCTCTGCCCGCATTCTCCACCATATGTGACAAACGGCTTACTCCGGGACTCCGTCGTTTGTCCGGGACTGTTTAGAACACGGTCTTTTAGGGTAGGTTAAATGATGAGGCGTCACGTACTGTTCCTTTAAACAGGCTATGCCTGGTTTATTCAGTCCCAGGCACTGAGACTGCCACAGTGCATACAACAGAAAACAGATCAAAACAAAAGCTGCTCACCTGAGCGATAACTTAACTTAGATATCCCTGACTCAGGGTTGGACGTGGCTTTTCCACTTCCAACATCAAAACACGGTACTTTTGCAGTCTTACACAAATGAACAGAAAGATTGAACCTGTTTGGGGAAGAGGCTTCTCCCCTCTGTAGTTCAGCAGCCTTCCAGCCTCCTGGCTCTTGTGGGGAGACCAGAGCAAACAGGAAATCAGTCTTTCATACCTGATTCCTAATTAGCATGACAGGTGACAGAAATCAGGCAGCAGACAAACTCTGGTCTGGATCTCTCATCCCTCAGTTCCAGCGCTTGCCAAACTGTGGGATGGAGTGTATGTATTATAAGGCTGCACTCCCAGGCCAAACAGGATAGAAACTGTCTAGTATCCTGGGAGCCCTATATACGGAATTTATTACCATCCCCTGGTTTCTGTCACAATATATATATATATATATATATATATATATATATATATATATATATATATATATATATATATATATATATATATAAAATCAGGAACAGGGCACACACAAAGCAGGATATGAAAAAAAGGTGAACAGAAAACAGAATAAAGTGCGCTACTAGATAATACCCAAAATTAAGTGAATGGAATAATTCATACCACACTAAAAGATATACACCTCTGTGATTAATGAATAATAACAAAAACCTCTAATCATGTAAGGAAGGTGTCTGCTGCTGCTGATATTAGAGCTAAAAATGAATGAAAACAGGACAGGCCCTCCTATATTCAAAAAAAGTGACATTTATTGATTCAACGTTTCGGTCCCCACTGGGACCTTACTCAGGAGCTCTTGAGCTTTTGTAGTATAGGAGTGGCTGTCCTGTTTTTTATTGAGCTATACATCAAAGTAAAAAGAAGGTGGAGGAAAAATCACAGGACGTGACTTATCGAGAGTATTAGACACTTGTACAGAAATACAGAAATTTACAAGGGTGGCCATGTTTAAAGATGCTGCCAGTAAAGAGGCTAGCAGTAAAGTGAACTAGTGACAGTGGCATATATATATATATATAGCTGCAATCCCACCCAGAAGCCTATGAGAATTTGTTACTACTGTATATTGCCATCTGAGCATAGTTCTGCTCTTTAAAACAAAAAATAAATGCTTTTTTTCATGTTCAAAATCCTGCTTTTCTTCATCTCTAGCATCTGATGTTACCATAGTAACACTTCACGCTGCCCTGGGCTCGGGGAGAGTTCCATTTTAGCCTCCCGGACACATGATATTACGCTTATATCTCGTGGAAGAAGCATCAGATTTACAACATAAAAATATCTTGGCATGACAGGAACTCTAAAGCTGCTTTAATAATGGTTGCATATTGGTAATTGTTTGTTCTATCTTTATCTAATGCATATGGTAACCAGATGTCCTGATTTTGCTGGGACAGTGCCGGATTTTACAGCTCTGTCCCAACATTTTGGGGTGCTTTTCCGGTTTTTGTAGCTCTTTGCACATGCGCAATCTGCGCTTGCCAACTGCGCATGCGTGATATTTGTCCTGGTTTTTCCGGTAAAGCTATGGTCACCCTACGTGCACCTTATGTATCTACTTACCCTTCCTCATAGAGTGTATGCTCCTTTGGGGCAGGGCCCTCCTTACCTACTCAAGCAATGTATGTTTGTTACATATTGTATTTTCATCCTCCAATCCTATTGTACAGTACTGCGCTATGGAATATGTTGGCATGTTATAAATAAATGCTAATAAATATATATAAATACAACCTTATGGCAGTCAGTGCATGGGCATGGCTTGTACAGGTTGAGAGAGAGTGCAGAGATCTGAGTTTTTAATTGGATTGTAAGTATTTCTGGTGGCCTGACAGGCAGAAAGGGTCAGGAAATCCCGCAGCAGCTTTAATCCAGCAAGTTCAGCAGGGAGTCAGAGGTCAAGGTCACCGGGTCCCACCGTCCCGTGCTTTTTTTTTTTAAATCAATGAGAGGATACAGTTATTATGCAGCAGTGCTCTTAGGACCACGGGGGAACAGCTGCAGGAGAACCCTCCTGACTGGATATAACAATAACACCATCAAATATATGGAAGCCAGGAAGATACCTCGAAGATAAAGCTAAGATTTCAGATTCTGTTATTCTAGTATTAAAGTAAATGAAAATAAGCTCTTTAATTCTACGTCTTAAAGCAGCGGTGCCACCCATTTATTTTTAGAACCACCCCTTTTTGTAAACAGGATGGCAACCAGGCAGTCTGGTTCTTGAGATACTTACCGATAAATGTAGTGCGCTTCAGTCCCAAGAAGTAATGGTGGTTTAAAATCACCAATGTTACGCTCCTGCGTCCAATCCAGGTTAAAAAAAAAAATGTACAGGTGGGGAGGGGAGAGTGGGAATGCTGCAGTAATGTCAATGTGTGTTGCCAGACCTGTCAATTCTCCATGATTTTCTAGTAGTCTCACTGATTTGGAGTCAGTCTCACTGATCTTTAGCCTCAGCATCTCAGAGACTTCAATAACAAGCGTCTCAGAGACTCACTAATAACAAGAAGTACTTTTTCTGTTGAAATGTCATGTTTTGGGCCTGGACTTCCACATCTCTTCCTCAATGTGATTCACAAGAGTAGTATAGAGCCATTCCTGGGGACGCTATGAAACCCAGAGGGGGGTTGCAAAATGTATCCGCTGGCCTGAATTCTGGTGGGTAATACTTTTGTTTAAGGTAGGGTAAATGAACAAAGTTCAGTGATAGTGCTCTAATGACCGTGGTGGTTATGCATATAGTGATGCAATGAATACTTGATTGGAGATTGGTAATGGCTAGGTGCAGGTATAAGAGTGAGCAATGAGGTACATATGGGTGAGCATATGTGTCTGAACCCAAATATAAATGTCCTGGTGAGTGTGGGTGGTGGAGATATATGAGCCCCACCCCCTCACTGCCAATGTGGACTGGGTCTGACAACTGCCTAATGACACCGATATAATACCCCAAAGTACAAAATACTTTTGTTTAACCTACAAAAACTTACCAGATTGACAGCCCACCGTCTAGTTCCTAATCAATGCGTTGCAGGGTCTCTGACAGCAGAGGGTTTTGTTAATCTTCAATGTAACCTTGATTCCTGTCTCTTTCTACACACTCTTCGCCCCCTTCTCCTCTGCCTAATCCTTACATTCCGCAAGCGTTACCCTCCATCCTTGTGATCCTCTTGATAGGAAATGCAATTCCTTGAACCATACACCCGTTATGCGCTCTTTTATTTTTAAAAGTCTATTAAATTCATGGCCCTTTTATTGCTCTGCCTTTGTGCATACAGAATCTGGCTAGATCCATTTGTCAACATAATATTTTGTACCCAGGTACTGTAACTCTAAATGTATTTTTACCTGGTGGTAAAGCATTGTATAAATAACATAAAAGTGTAGGAGGTATACACCAATATATTGCCCTGAGGCCTGTTAACTATTCAAAGACTAAGGCCGAGGCCACGCAGGGAACGGGTGCTCGGCCGCGCGATTCGTGGGCGGCTAGGCGCGCGCTCGCCTGGGGGCGCGGCCACGACATCACAGAGCTGATTCGCCCGTGCTTGCGAGCGGCAAATTCAAATTTGCTTGCTCTGAGTGCCGAGTGGGAGCAGGCGCTTGCTCACACTGGCCACACACATTGCCGCAATGTGTTTTATCGCAGCCAGTGAGAGCGCGCTCGCCTGCTCAGCGCCACCCTGGCCGAGGCCTTCGAAAAAAGTAGAACCTTCATTATTTTCATACGGGGCCTGTCAGTACTTCAAAGGCCTGACACATTCCCCCCAAATGCTTCTGTAATTATATCAGCTGAGTTTTGCATTTAGTAATATCTGTATCTCTTCATTGTGTTTTGAAACGGGTTGCGTCTTCTCTGTAACGCACCGTGTGGCTTGCTTGAGAACAAGGTGTACATCTCAATACCGTGTGTCTTGCTTGATTAAAACATTGAACAAACACATGGAAGCACATTGCGGGGAACTTTCTCAATAAAACATTTATAGCAAGGAGATGTTTATTTTCTGCTATTGCACAGCAGATTTTAATGAGGCCCTACTGGATGCTCTTGGGAAAAGGAATCCTAAATATGATCATGTAAAAGGTATCCGAAGGAAATTGGAAACTGCTGCACTCACCTTCTATTTACACAGAAGTGGCCATGGGGGGCTGTTTTCATTTGAAAACAATCCTTAGGAGCAAGTTAGGGGAGGTGTTATTGGAGCATTTAGGGGAGGAGTTATTGGAGCATTTAGGGGAGGAGTTATAGGAGCATTTAGGGGAGGAGTTATAGGAGCAGCTAGGGTAGGAGTTATAGGGAGCAGTTAGGGGAGGAGATAAAAGGAGAGGTTATAGGCAAGGTCTTGCCCCACCCCCCAACCCATTTCACACTTTGTGAGCCCCTCCTCTATTTCCCCACCTCTTTCCATGTATTTCTCTCTCTCACATCTCAGTCTAGCACCCCTCTCTTCCTCACTCACCCCTTCTTTCTTCTTACTCACCCCACCCCCCATCAATTACCCCACTCTCACTCAATCCCACTCCTTCAATCCTTCCTCTTCACACACATTCCCTCCTCCCCTGGCCACACACACACAATCTCCCCCCACAATAATCACCCTCCCATAAAATACATATAACCCCACGCAAAAAAATCAACCCCCGCCACCCCTCAAATACATACACAAAAAACACAACCCCCAAACACTGTACATACAAAAATCCCTACCTCCCGCAATACATACCACCCCCTCCCCTCTCTTGTGCCTAAGAACTCAGCATTAGATACAATAAATTCAAACAACAGGTTTCATGCATTTGATGCCAGTGCAGACTTAACAGAAAGATCAAGCAATATCCTACATGTGTGTTTTTTTAAATAAATCAGTTCTGTACTATGAGAAAATACTTGTAGCATTTTGTTTAAACAACTCTGAATTAAATTTTTAATGTATTGTATTGTAACAAGCATTTTTTGTTTCTATTGCAACCATTTTACAAAGTCACATCCCCTTCCTCTTTTTGAGCCCTGCCCGCTCTAGCAGTGCATCAATAGTATCTAGTGCCTGGTCACATAATCTTCCCCACAGAACTTTGCATCTTTGGTCCTCTTCTGCTGCACTGACAGCCATTTAGTGAACCCCCGAGCCAAACCTTCGCCGATCAATCACATGAGAACGGATTGATCAGCAACTTAGCCAATTACTTATCATTGTGTATCTCCGCCTGTGTCTAACCGCTACTCATTTTACCCTAAAAACTACTAATCTTAACCCCTAATACTAACGCTAACCCCTAACCTAAAAACCTTAACCCTTTCCGCTAAAACCCCTTACCCTAATCCCCTACCCTAAAAACGTAACCTCTTACCCTAAACCGGCTGAACGACGGCGGAGACTTGGTAGCGGGGAGAGAGCCACAACAAAATGTCCTATTGTGCCCCATTATAACAGGGAGGAAAGGTGGGCTTTCACTGCCCCAGAAGCCAAGAAGTAAGCTTACCCTTGACACCCAACTGATATAGCCGTCTCACATTTTAATCTTGTCAGTAACTGTTACATACACCGAAAATCATATATGATAACTGTCCTGAAAAGTCTGTAAATTGAATGTATAACCTCTGTTCATTTAAAGTAACCGTGTATTGTCAATATAACGCTGTGCCCGGGCCCTATTTGAAAACGTGCGGTAACTATCACTGTATTATATCCTGCTGTAAACCCCCCTTGTTGGAGTTACTGTGTACCAATAAACAAGTAAAGGCTTAGCTCCGCCCCTTTTCTTCCCAGAGACAGGGAGTGAGGGGGAGATGACAAATAGGAGAGCAGGAGGATTCCACCTCAGACCTCTGAAGGAGAGACAGTGGAGGGGTCTCACCTGTATATAGCCATGTAAATAAATAATATAAGGTAGGCAGCCCTTTTGTTGTTTTGTAGGTAGGGAAGTGTCCTTATAGTTAGTCTCCCTATAGTTAGAAGGAAGAGAAGAACAGGCTCCATAAAACAGGGAGACTTGTGTAGCGCACTTTCCCGCACCACCTGGGAGGTATGGCGGCTACAGTGTATGTGCTGCTTTACCTGCGGCTCACAGGAGGGCTGAGCCTCCACTGCTGGGAGCCTGGGGTGTATCTGAGTCTGTAGTCGGTAGCACCTCCACCTGTGCGGGATCCTACTATGTGGTATAACCCCGTTACAGGAACCCCATGCAATGAAACACACGCTCATATATATAACAGTTTTACTGCATGTGGAAGAATACTGAACACATATGTATATATACAATTGCACTCAGGCCTCGCAGGGCTGTACCCCACACTGTGTCCACACCCCGGAGTTTACAACCAAAACACTGAGGTGCCCCATGACACCCAACCACCCTGGTGTCCACAGAGTCAATCCCCCACCCAAGTGTGTGAGACAGCGCTGCCCCACTTGCATGTGTATAGTTGGTGCATGTGGTGAGGTGAGGTACCTGCCGGGTGCTCCAACACCCGGGCGCACAGATGCTGTAAGATGAGATCCACAGATCCAAGGAAGGTATCCGCGAAGCCTCCGCCTCTTCGTTGGGTGGTGTCCCACGTGGACGGTGCCAACATGTAAAATGCCTCTTTCTGGAGTTGGCGATCTGGTTCCAGACCACCTTATTCCATGTCGCAGCTGCGTCCTGTCGGTGTCCCTCACTCTGGTACTACAGGGGCAGTGTCCCTATCTATGGGCCTGTCCCTGCAGCAACCACAGCTGAGGGGAGTCGGGGCCAAGCTGGGACCTAATGGGTGTATCTGGCCTAGTGCAGGTGCCACAGACACACTGCACATACCACCTACCCTGACGTTGTCCCAGCTCCGACTGCCGTACTCATCTGCGCGCTAAATGTCTCTACTCGATGAGCAGGGGAATCCTAGAGCCCTATTGGCTGTGCTGGTTCACATGGTGTCTCTGCCCCATGGCATTCTGGGGGTTGCAGTACCCAGTTGAGCTTCTGTGTGCTGGCCGCCCTGCATCTCCTTTCTGTGAATGCGCTACTGCCCTGCGCATGCGCAGTCATGTTCAAATTGGCGATGCCCTGCTAAGGGAGCCGCCGGGAACCTTCGGCGACTCGGCCGCCTACCTGAGCAACCAGCAATCCGCCCACAGCCCTTGCACCTTTCCCCACGCTCCCCCCAGCGTCCGCTGCCAGTCGCAGCAAGAGGTAAGTTTACAAGGGGGACCCAGGCTAGACATGTGACCCCTAGGGGTTGCCCAATGTGTAGCTCTGGGGCTATGCTAATAGAGAAGCAGGTAGATGGCTGAAGGCCTATCCCTGTAGTGAACATCCCCAAGGGAATGAGGTAAGCCAGAATAAGTGCACCATGCTCAATGTTACCCCATTCAGGAAACATTAAAGAGAGCGCGAGTGAAGTAATACTGAGATAATCAGTTATCCCCAAATGGGATATTCAGAGTAGCCGAATTAAGGGACCATAACAGAAGATAGAAATAAAGGACAAAAGAGAATAGCAACATTAAAGAGATAGTTCATGTAACCAGCTCTATGGATGTGCCATTTCAGGCATGCAATAATGCACTAGGAGAAGATGTTGTAATCTGTACATTATAAATAAAGCCTGTCCTGTTAATAACTACAAAGTTCCTGGCGCCAATCTTCACCATCTGCAATTAGATCCAGCCTGCGTGGATCAGCCCCCCTGACAAAGGCAATGCACCCTGAGTTGCCAATAGCAAAGACATTTATGTAAACTCCCTTTATAGGCGGCAGGACGGATTACACTTGTAAAACATTTTATTTAAAAAAAATTTTATAAAAAATAGTCTCTTCTTGAACTCCTCATCTGACCTCACCTATAACCCTAGGCCCCCGACCCTCAGCAGGAAGTCATGTTTCCCCTCCCCCAGGGGCTTAGGCCTTGCTTTACATTTGTTTCACAGATCTATGCTGCAACGCATTGTGTAAGGATTCTGCTCGATCTGTGCCGGTGTCACGGGAGACTAGGCAATTACACCTTTAAACCGGGATAATTCATTGAGCAAAACCAAGAAGTAAAACAAATTGTAATTTATCCCATTGAAACAGACATACACACACTGGATTACAATTATACAGAGAAAAACACACTTACTGGGGGTCTGGGCTACAAAACTAACCTTTCCTAGTTGATATAACACAGAAAACAAAGTCTTTACAAGTCCTTCAGATGACCGGGACTAAGCCCGAAAAATCCTGGAACTGATCTCGGCATCTAGTTCCTGCCGCCATGCTCTTACTGCCCTGTAGGGGCTGAAATCCCTTGACCGGGAGCGAGTACCAAACGTCCTGGTACTCTTTTTGGCTTGTAGTTCCAGCCGCGACCACTACATTCTATTCTCAGAACTTGGCCCAGAAAAGTGGGCTTAGAAAATTTCCTGCCTTGAAATTTTCTAAGCCGGCTCGCGTCTATTTCTCCGAGAGCATCTTTTGGTCAGTTCAAATCTGCCGCTGCTGTCTTGGCGCTTAGAATTTCTCGATATGATTGGCTGCAGGGATTCTTATAGGATTCTCAGTCCCATTCACTGAACCCGTTAACCAAACAGCGCATGGGAATATCCTCACCAGCCTATTACAGATTCGCGGGGCGGGCACAGATCTGGATTCTGCGATGGGCATGCGCTAACTTGGCACCTCTGCCACTTACTATGCCGAACCCTCCTGCTGTGCCGGGCTCCTCAGAGTCTGGGCTGGGCAAATGGTTGCCGGATAGCCCCCTTTCAAGACAGGACGTGGGTATTTCTAACACTGGTACTCCACCTAACTTCACACCTTGGCATCTCTGAGACTTTCAAGTCTGGGACCCAAGCAGACTTAGTGGCACCACTTGGTGACCATCTGGTCTCTCGGAACCAAGGACTTGGAAATTCCCCAGTTCATATACAATGTATAAATATATGCACCTTTATACATCAAGTTAACACAATTCCACTCAAAATAATTTTAAGTCCCTCTTGTGTTCCTAACAGAAGTTAGTAAAAAAGTTGGTTCAAAAACGCTTCGTCACAATCTCCCAGCTCCTTATACTTTCATAGGAGCTGGACTTAGAAAATATTTCCATCCTCGCCACCTTATTGCTGGTGGGAGATATTCCAAACATGCATACCTGGTTTTGGGGGTTGGGGCATATACTGAGGGGGATCCTTACTATACCGGGGACCCCTTGAACGTACCTGGTATGTACTTTCTCCCCTTGCCCCGTTATACCTTTCTGGTCTGTGCTGAAGCAGTGAGACTTGGCAGTGAGTCGTGTAACTGCTTCCTAGGGAGGGTTTTGTCCAGAGGTCTGTGCCTACATGTCCCCTGGAATCTGACCCGATTCCCGGATACATTTTTGGGGTGGCCAGCAAGTCTGCTCCCCTTCTACCTAGGCACAATCCGACAACACTTTTACTGTAAAATCCCCCCTGAAACTCACACTCTGTGAATCTCCACTGGTTAGCACTCCTGGAAAGGCAAAACACACATAAATCTTTTATTACATTACAGTGCACATGCCATAACTGGGTTCAAGAGCTGATACTTCAAACTCACCAATGTGGCTCACAGGTAACCAGCCGGGCATAATACCTTTATTATTGGCCTGGTTTCCCCCTCACCGTCACAGCCAGGTTTTGCTGCTGTTCGGGTTTTCCAGGTTGCCTGCCCTTTCTGCTCAGTTCGGCCATTTTGAGTACTGGCAGCCTGCTATATAAGGCTGCAGTTCCTGCTGGGAATCGCCGAGCAAGGTTCTTACGTATGCAGTTCCTGTTGTGTACCCTTTTGTCTGTTTGGATTCCCCTTTTGCAGACCCTGGACTGTGACCCCGACCTCGCTGCTTCTGCCTGCCCTGACCTCTGCCTGTTTAATGGACTTTGCAGCACTGCCGCCAGCCCTGACCTCTGCCTGCTTACTGACTTCGGATACTCTAACAGGACTCTACCCGGTTATTCTGCATCCCTACCTCAGCCCTGTGGGTCCACTTCCTGTTTGGAGATGAGCACTGCCACACATTGGTCCATTCATTTCAATGCATAGAACAGGGGTGCGCAAACTGGGGGGGGGGGGAGTGAGATTATCTGCATGAGGTGCGGGGTTTACAGAGGCTCCGCACACTTCCCGAAGACACTTAAATTAAGTTCTGGGGAAGCGTGAAGGCCTCTGTAATCTTTACTTACCTTGGTTCAGACAGCTTCTGGAGCCACGTCGCCATGGCAAGACGGCGTCAAATGATGCCGCGGGGTCACATGATGCCATCTTACTATGGCAACATGACGTCATGACACCCAGAACGGCGGAACCAAGGTAAGGGGGGGGGGGGGAGCACAGAGAGGGGGACAGCTGACAGGGGGGCGCAGGAGAAAAAGATTGCGCTCCCCTGTCATAGAATATATTTTCAGGGAAGGAGAAAATGGCTTCACTGCATTTTGCATCTTAGTTTCTATGTCTCAAAGTCTACAAACTGCAGATTCATAAAAGGAACATTTGCTTTTAATGGGATACCTTTTGTGTGATCAATCTGAGGTGTTTCTTTTTATTTGACCCAAATTTTTCAGTTGGAAGACTGATGAACAAAGCCCATCTTATTAACCCCTTCTTTCTTTCCTGATCTTGGCATGCACCCACTCACATCCCTTTGCTGTCAAGAGGAGCAATGTGTTAATCTAACCTTGGCTCCTGTCTCTTTCTACCGACTCCTCATCCCCTCCTCTGCCTAAGCCGTATACTCTGCAAAGCGTTACCCTCCACACTTGCGACCCTCTCTATAGGAAATGGAATTCCTTGATCCATAACCCCCTTTATAAACACAGTATCCTTCATACACTCTATTATCTTTCCGTGTCTATTCAATTCACACCCTGCATTATGCAAACATTATCCCATATACAGTAACTTAGGGCTCACATTAGAAATCCTAGTGGACAACAGGAAGGCCATTAATATCTCTCCGAGGCAACCATTCTCCTTCAGATTAAGGCAAACGAGTTATTCCTTAAAGAACCAAATTCCCTACATGGCTTTAAATAAAATCAGCAAAACTCATTAATGTACACACCGAGTTCTGATTTGCAGGTTGGGGATGTGAATTCATGGCCACAGAGTGTCAGAGGTCAGCTCAGTACAGCAGGCTTCCATTGAACCAATGTGCCAAATCAATTAGAACTGGCATCTTTTGATGAATTAGGTGGCCAAGCTCTTATTGAGTTTATTACCATTTACTCTGGCGGGGAGATTATTATAAAGAAATGATTGCACAGGAAACATCGTTTTTCCTTGACAATCTTATAGACTGGCCGGATTTATATTTTAATAGCGGATAGTACATGTTTATCATCTACACTTGCCATCTCCATGAGATACAGTATCAACCTCCTATTACCCAAATCAGGGAGATTTGGGGGTTCGGGCCCCAAGAAAATGTAATTTTACTGGAAAAGTTTGGATTTTGATCAATGGGAATTATTGAATTATATGAGATGCTGATGTTAAAAATCAGTGAGACTCACAGAAAATCACAGAGAGTTGACACTTTAACCTCTACTGCTGATCCAGACATGAACGCTCACTAATTCTCTGTGTGTCTCACTGATTTGATGCAAGTCTCGCTGATTAGATCAGTGGCTCATTGATTGCAATGGATTCCTACTGATCAATATCCTAACTTGTCCATTCAATTGTTGGGTGAAGAACCTCAAAGTCTTGCTAATTTTGATTCTTGGAGGTTGATACCTCTTGTAGAGGGGCAGTTTCAGGTATTTATCTAGATTATTGAAATGAAATGATATAGGTAGGGTGTAGCATGCCTTTAAAGGGCATGTTTAATAGGTTATGTACAGCTGAATAACACTGTTTTTAAAAGAAAAATGGTCAAGTAAAATTTTTTTAAAAGACAGGTTTTTTTTCTTTACAATCTTTATCTAATGTCTTTCGGCGGTACGACATTTTTTCAGTGCTTAAATCCATGCGTAAATTGTTGTTATTAGTCAAACAGATAAACCTAATTAGCCGAAGTGCTTATATTCAGTTTTCTCTGAGAAAAGCCAGACATATTTATTTTTGACAAGATACAAATAAGTAAAACAGTTACTGTGACGGGAGGGGATAACCAAGCTATACAATATAGATTACGCCTCTAGTTATCCCTGATGCCGTGGGGCCCCTGGTACCTACATAAGCACCATAAGCCAGGGGAAAATACGGGGGGGGGGGTGAATGGGGAATATAGTATTGCTGCTTTAATTACACTGTGATAGTGCTGATTGGCACTACACCACATAAACTCATTGGCTCATAGTGTAATGAATAACTCCTGTAGAGCGTTTTAAAGGAGCCTTTTTTTATTTTTTTATTTTTAGCCCCCATTTGTTTTAGAGTTGGCACCGGGGTTCCCCCTGAGCCACACACCACTATTTTCAGCTCTAGGGACCCCACAGTTCCCAAAATACTTAACAGTAAAGTTACCGGGTATAAATCGCATTCATTATAAACAAAATGGCTGCCAAACCTCGGGCCAATAGGAAGCTGCAGCATCATCAGTTGTGGCGTCCTTTTGGTTGGACATTTAAATCCCCTTTATAAAACCAGGAAGTAATACCTGCAACTTCACCAGTAATTATCTCAGGATCGGGGGGATCCCTGGAACTGAAAATATCGTAACTCAACTCTGAAGGAACCCCCAGTTCCAAGCCTGTCAAAAAAATATGGAGGTTAGTTAGGGTGGATTGCTGCTTTAACTTTCACTTTGTGAATTCAAAGTCGCACTTTCTGGGTGCACCAAGAAGACACCTAAGGAGATGAACGAGCTCTCACGTGCACATTGTGTTGGTTAGAGACGTATAAAATATATATTAGGATTAGTCAAATGGAATTAATGTTTTCAATATTGCCTAAAGCCGGCTTATATGCATCAGATCCTTATGATATTGTACTTTATCAAGATAGGATATTACAGTTATATATTAACCACCTGTCTCCTGGTCTTTCCATCTTTCGCTGCATGAACCAGAGGAAAAGCACGGCGTTTAACTAATGTATCCACAGACGTCTGATAAAAAGGCCTTGCCCCCCTGAAACATATGAATATTTAAATTGCACTTAATTATTTATCATTTATATTTTTTATTAACAGCGTATATATATATTTCTTTTTTTTTTCTCATCCCTGTAGATTTCTGGATGATGGTTGTTGTGTTAGACAAAGAAATTACGCCCCTCGCTGCCCAGAGAGCCTGGAATGCACTGCAAAGAAAAGGCCCCTGCGGCAGTGAAGGCTTTAATGGGACTTAAAGGTACAATCGGTAATTATTAGATTTAAAAATATATATATATATATATAATACACGGTGGAGAGAAAGAGAGAGAGTCCCTATTATGTGGCACTATAGGGAATACACCCTAATTAAAACTTATATTTTATTATAAACTGATTAAAATAAACTGTTTGGAAAAAACCACATACATAGAACAAACAAGAAATAATTAAAAGACGGGGAGGTGTGGTAGGGTGTTTAATGGGGGTGTTTTATATATATATATTCCTCTTAATTTAACCTTAGTAAACCCTAAATCTGGGTGGTCTCTGACAATATATTTCAAACCCCTTGTAACAATGGGGTATGGGCAGTAAGAAGCAGACCTGTCTGCTATATATAGAGCAAGGTTGCACTTGATGATGACTGAAATGAAGCAGCAATAGGCACCTTAGGTACTACAGAGCTGCATATAATCTGTCCATAGCAACATAGAAATGCCAAATGGACAGATTATATGCAGCTCTGTAGTAACTAAGGTGCCTATTGCTGCTTCATTTCAGTCATCATCAAGTGCAACCTTGCTCTATATATAGCAGACAGGTCTGCTTCTTACTGCCCATACCCGATTGTTACAAGAGGTTTTGAGATATATTGTCAGAGACCACCCAGATTTAGGGTTTACTAAGGTTTAATTAAGAGGCATATATATTAAACACCCTACCACACCTCCCCGTCTTTTAATTATTTCTTGTTTGTTCTATGTATGTGGTTTTTTCCAAACAGTTTATTTTAATCAGTTTATAATAAAATATAAGTTTTAATTAGGGTGTATTCTCTATAGTGCCACATAATAGGGACTCTCTCTCTTTCTCTCCACCTGCCATTACCTCATTCCCTGTGAGCACCACCCTTAGCCACTGTTTGGCATTTCCGTCCCTCCCTGTGCTTGAGCAGAGTTAACTCTGCAGCCTTCATCTGCTTGCAGATTCCCCTGTTTACTACTATATATAATACACGTTTTAAGTTATGGTGGGTGAAAAAGCCAACAAGAAACCTCCACCGTATTGCATATAGCAAATAAAAGTATCACTTGTGAGCACATTCACATGTCTTAGGCAGGTCTGCAACCCTGCCTTTCACCATTATTCCCAGCATACTTCCACTGCAGCAAGGGATTCTGGGAAATGACATGCAAATGAGCACACCGTTTCACCTTTTGCCTGAAAAACCATTGTTACATGGAGCCCATATAAACTAATGCTCGCTGTTAACACAGCTTTAAAGCACAGCATGAGAATCGGAGGCTAAACCAGAGAAACCACTCACAGACATGTTTCAACCTAATATATATATATATATACATACACACACAAACACTGTAGTGGTGTTTGCCTTCCAGAGTTGCAGTCTAACATAATGATGGTAAATATATTTGTTAGTTATATAATGCTGACAGTGTATGCAGTGCTGTACACAGAATCTTGCAGGCACAATGAGCTTACAATCAATTTTTTGGGGGGTGACCGAGGTACTGGGACATAAAGTAACTTGTCCAACGCCCCCAGGAGCTGACTCTGCTGTTTGATCTGGAGTCGCAGTTTTCTCAGCACTAAGCTACTCTTTTCTAAATTCACCTAATGATGCGTTTAATAGGATAATTGATACCTTTATATCAAAACTAAAACAAGCCCTGTATATTTAAAGCTTTTTTAATTGTGCATCCTCACAATGTTTGCAAACGGAAATTTTGGATGGGTGTCAAAACGTGTTCTGTGAACCCCTAATTAATAAATCTTATTGACTATCGCTAACCAAACTGTGTGACCAATCCCAGGAAGTGTTGTGTCCTGAGCTTGTGGGGGGAACACACTTAATAAGGCCTCAAACTGCACCTCGGTGTGTAAAGGTAGTCTGTACGGTAAAGCTGTGAATTACTGCGGGAGCTTGCAAAGTCACACTCCACAATGCTTTGCCACTGTCAACATGGCCGCTGACAGATTTCCCGGGGCCCAGAGCTACAATATCTTCCTCGCTCACTCTCCCTCCCCCCCCCCCCCTCACCATTTTCACTCTTCCGCCCCACTGCTATTACTCAATTACCTCCCTCTCACTCCTCACACTCATTCCCTCCTCCCCTCTGGTCACAAACACACAATTCCCCCCAATACCATACAATCTGCCCCCCCCCACACAATATCCACACAGTCCCCCCAAAAAATACATGCTTACACTACTCCCCCAAATACATGCTTACACTAACCCCAATAAATACTTACACTACCCCAATACATACTTACACAACCCCCATATATAACAAAAAAGAAGGCACAGCGCACCGGAGAGAAAGGCCCACACAAACATATATCACAAACTTACATTGCAATAACTGTAGCCCCCTTTCCCTATGACTAAGGGAACTACGCATGTTGATATACCTGTTGGCATACAGAAGGCCTAAACCTCTGCTTCTGGGAGCCTGCGGTGATCTCTCTCTCTCTCTGTTCGGTGCAGCGCCTCCACCTATGGGGGATCCCAGCAGCGCGGGATGATTCCACATAGGATTCAATAAACACTAGGTATAATATTGTACCGGTCGTGCTCGCCACAAACCAGGACCGGACCGCGGGGCTGAGGTGGAGATAGATATACACCGACCTTAGACCACGAAGCCGGGTCCGGATTGCGTAGTCCGTAGTCGTGCGTAGCCGGGTTAGGGTTGGAGAAGGCAGAGTAATCCATAGGCAAGCTGGGGTCAAGGCAGGCGGCACAGGAGTGATGGTCGTGGTCACAAGCTGGGGTCGGCATTAGGAAACTTCAGCGAAGGCGCTTCAGCGCGATGAAGGCCTCTGGAAGAGGAACAGGATGTAGAGTAGAGAAGGCCACTGGGAACAGGGGATGCAGACAGGCCACAGAAACACTGAGGACTTCAGTGTAGCTGCTTCAGCAAAGTGCTTCAGTACAATGAAGGCAAAGTCTGCCAGGGACAGGAAGTTTTAGCACAGAGGTTACAGGATAACAAAAGCTTCAAGACAGGACAAGACGACCAAGTCAGGCCAAGCAGAGGTGCTTGTGGCAAGCACAGTTTTATCCAAGAAGTTGGGTTTATTTCACATAACATTAGTATGCATTTAGCGTAGGGACCTGCTATAGAGACTTACCTTGACGTGGATAGCAAACTTGGCATTATTTGATCAAAGGATGTAAACCAAAATCTCCTTTATCATATAGATTTTACTATATATATATTTTCCCCATTTATTGCTATCCCAAAGGGAGAAGTGCAGGGATTCACTGTCTGTTTTTCACATTAGTATGGCCAATCCCTTCGCCATCTGCATCCTCCTTACATGGAGAAGCGCAGTGATTATATATTTGTTTTATATTTTCTGTTGGGCTGATTTTAATCCTTAGCAGCACGCTCCTAGAGGGCACCACTATTAGGGGATAATTAATATATTTAGCCAATCTCAAATCAGTATTATAAAAAATTTAAGATGGTCTTAGCTCCATATATGCTCGATGTGTTTAATGCGTTTCTGGAGAGAACAGCCATTCCATCATCCATGTCCAAGGCCAATTTAGCAATCATACCTAAGGAAGGGAGAGACCCACTACAGTGTGGTAATTACCGCCCCATAGCCCTCCTTAATTCGGATTTAAAACTTTTCAGCAAAATTTTAGCAAATGAACCCCAATACATCCCAGTCTAATCCATATAGACCAAGTCGGGTTTATTTCTGGCAGACAAGCCTCAGACAATACTAGAAAAATTATCAACATTATCGACCATGTACATCTCTCAACCACGAAGGCCATCCTGTTGAAAGTCGATGTGGAAAAAGCATTCGACAGGATAAGGTGGGATTTTTTAGATCAAACACTAATTAAATTCGGATTTAAAGGCCAATACCTAGAGGGGATCAGAGCCCTATATAAAACTCCCACGGCTGTAGTGAAACTCCTAGGAGGAGACGCAAATCCTATAAAAATAATGAATGGTACTCGACAGGGATGCCCCTTGTCTCCGCTTCTATTTGCTCTCTCCATCTAACCCTTGGCATCAACAATTAGAGATGAAAAAAGCATAAATGGAATTGAAATTGGAGAGACGAATTATAAAATATCCCTCTTTGCGGACGACATTATCCTAACTCTAGCCAACCCCTTGACCTCACTCCCGAACTTACACTCACAACTAGACAAATTCAGCAAAATTTCGGGATACAAAATTAATATGGATAAGTCAGAAGCATTGAATCTATCCCTACCTAATCCCGAGGTGAAACTATTACAAGCAAATTTCAATTACAAATGGAGCTCCACAAAGATCAAATACCTAGGAATTCAGATAGCAAGGGAATATAAATCTATTCCAGTACAACTACCCGCCCTTATTCGAAAAGATAAAAAAAGACCTTCAGAGCTGGAACAAATACCAGATATCTTGGCGCGGAAGAATAGCTACGGTCAAAATGAATATTCTACCAAGACTTCTGTATTATTTCCAGACTCTTCCAATAGATATTCCAATGTTCGAACTTAAAAATATGCAAAATAGAATTTTCCAGTTTATTTGGCAAAATAAGAGGCCTAGGGTGGCTAGATCTATTTTGCTAGCCCCTAAAGAATGCGGAGGCCTGGCAGTCCCGGATATCATTAAATACTATTTAGCGGCCCAACTAAAACAAGTAATAATGTGGAACAACGACCCAACCACATGTTGTTGGATTGGGATAGAGTCTACCTATGTGAGACCTCTCTCCCGGCCACTCTGTGGACTGAGGGGGGAAGAGAGACCTTCTCGGAGAAATTAAAACTGGGAGCAATGAAATGTACATGGAGGATATGGACTAAAAATAAGGGGAAATATGAATTGATAGCCTCCCCCACACTATTAACCCCTATCTTCAATAACCATGAGTTTCCCCCAGGCTGGCTCCCACAGGACTCAATTAATTCAAAAAGCTAAAGATGATGATAGCCGATGACTTTGTAGCAAAGGGTAAGATTCTACCTCTTCCGAAGCTAGAGAAAAAATATCAAATAGTAAACCTTCCAGTATTCGATTTTCTTCAAATTCGACACTACCTACAAACAGTCTCCAAAGATTCGGCGTAACAACCTCTAACAAATTTTGAGAGACTATGCAGAAGACGCTATTATTGTAAAGGACTGATTTCGGAAGTATATCTGGGCCTGGCGAAATCCGCAGGTTGTTCCCAACATAACTATATGCTCAAATGGGCAGAAGATTTTAATGTAGAGATATATAGAGAAGACTGGGAGGATATTTGGGAGGCAGCTTCAAAAACATCAATTTGTACCACTATAAAAGAGAATATTTACAAAATCCTATTTCATTGGTACCTAACCCCGAACAGGTTGAGCCAGATTTTCCCCAGATCCTCAGATTTGTGCTGGAGAGGGTGCGGACAAAGAGGAGATATGGCTAATATCTGGTGGAATTGTCCAAAAATGCAAGGATTCTGGGTCATGATTCAAACACTGATCCAAGAATACCTGGGGGTAGGGATTGAGGTAGACTCGCTGACCATGATTTTAGCCAAACCAATTGATGACCTAGAAACATCAGAGAGCAAAATGATAATCCATGTTCTTACGGCAGCCCGCTGCTCAGTTGCGGCGGCCTGGAAAAAGGTAAATGCGCCCTCCAAACAGACAGTGCTGCGAAGAATTAGAGAAATAAAAATGATGGAACTCCTCTCGGCACAGCCGAGTCAAAAGATGGACACATTTCATAAAATCTGGGAGATATGGCCAGGAAATTAATGACCTTAGAGGGAAGTAAATAGAGGGGCTAGACAGACTGACTCGTCCCCCCTGCCTCCCCCTCCCCCTCCCCTCTTTTCTTCTTTTCTGCTCTTCTCTTTCCTTTGCCATTTCCAAGAGAGACATACAAGGAAGCGGCTGCTTCCCTAATAAAACCCAAATTGTGGGAACATAAGATAATAACACAATGAACACGTTAAAACCAATATTTTATTCAGGCAGAGATAGAAGACTGTTGATTCCTACTGTAATTATCACAATTGTCAATGTTCAACCAGTATATGTATAACAATGTTTATTATATGTTGTTTTTCTCTACAAAAACAATAAAAAATTGAAACAAAAAAATATATTTAGCCAATCACCTGCAACTGCTTATTGGGCAGCTTGTGGGAGGCCAGCCCCTCCTTCTTCTAGGGTATACCAGCAAGGTACCTGTATTTCACTATTCACTTTACTTGCAGACATGTGAGTATCTTCACTGGTATATACCAGTTTTTAACTGCACTATGTTATATAAGCATACGCTTGGATATATTAACCCCTTCTCGGTTTATTTCACATAACATTAGTATGCATTTAGTGTAGGGACCTGCTATAGAGACTTACCTTGACATGGTTAGCAGGCTTGGGTGTCGGCCCCTGCATGACACAGTCAAACCTTCATGCGAAATACGTTGATGACGTCGTTGCTAATTGGAAACATCAATATGGAAGTGATGGTGAGGGATCTCCTGGTCGGTCAGCTGTTGAGCAGCTCTGCTGTTCGGAGGCTTGCAGTGGAGGTTCTCCCATCTTAGCATACGCGGTGCAAGACATAGGACAGTGATTCAGTTGTTGAGTCTTTCATTGTGATCCCCATACTTCCCGTGCTGCAAGTAGTGTGTTCAGTAGTGCACTGGGTCCCATCAGTATCACAGCTTTGGACCTTTCTACTCTCACTGGGACTGCATGGAGCTCATTTTTACTTATTTCAATGTAAGTTTGTGATATATGTTTGTGTGTTTTTTAATACACCTTCTGCCTTTCACTCTGGTGCGCTGTGCCTTCTTTGTTGTCTGTCTGGATCGTTTGGTGGGAGAACCCTCCATGGACACATGCAACAAGGAATTGGATGGATTGAAAACTACTATTTTCTTTAGTTGATTGCCTTATTCGGACAGTCTGCGCAATTGGGATTTTTCTGCCATACCACCCATATATACTTACACTACACCGCACCCCAAATACATACTTACACTATCCCTCAAATAAATATTTACATTACCCCCCTCTCAAATAAATACTTATCCTACCCCGTCCAGAGGTCAGGCCATCTTGTGCATCTGGCTACCGGGCCTCTGGTTGCGGCTAGGCTCCGGCTCTCTCACGCTACTGCCGCGTGCCTACCTCTCTCCCTCACTGACCCACACCAGGTCCCTCTCAAGCCGGTGTGCACCGGAAGCTGACCCCAGCTTCTGTCGCGCACCGACGTCAGAGAAAGACCAGTGAGGGAAAGAGCCAGGCCGCTGCAGCAGGGAGAGCCAGGGCCCGGTGGCAACCAGAGGCCCGGCAGCTAGAAACACAAGTTGGGCCCCACTTATGGACAAGTCCAGGACACTTGTCATGGCTCTTCCCACTGTTAGTGGCCCAAAGTATTGTGGGGAGCGACTTTGGAAGCTCCTGCTGTAATTGATACCTTTACATCCCACACTTAGGTTGAGTTTGGGGTCTTACTAAGTGCGCAGACCCCACACGGGCTCAGGAATCCAATATACTGCCTGGGATACGAAATTACATCTTTTTTTGGCAAACCCCTTGGAGACACCTCAGGTACCCTTAGGTCTTTGTGAACCCCCTATTGGGAATCACTGGTGTACAGCATATCTGTGACATTGAAATCTTATGTCTGACTGCTCTTGCCGAGCTGCTGCATGTACAGGAGCAGAGCTTAGAAACCTGTTTTGAGTGTGACCTTTCCAACTCCCTAGATGGCAAAGATTTTCTGTCACTTTGACCAGGGCTCCATTTCAAGCGATGTCAGCCAGTTAGAGAACCAGACAGATTATCCTGAAAGTTTCACACAAACCCTGTGCTAAGGGCAAAAAGCGGTAGTCAGTGCCACTAAGTCCTATCACACTCCTTGCACTGAATATAGACCATCATATATTTTAAACACAAATAAGACTAACTCCTTGTGTGCCAGAAGGATTAACCCCATTGCTGCCAGAGTGGCCGGCAATGTATTGCTCTGCAAAGTGATTACAACCAACTAGAAGTCCCCACCTTGCTTAAAATATTTTTAGCAGTTTTGTAAAAAGAAAATGCTTTATAATTCAGCCCTGATCACTTTAACTTTGAAAGTAGTCGGGTCAAAACAAAACAAGGGTAAGAAAGGAATTTTCATCTTGTCCCCATTACTGTTAAAGCAGCAGGGAGACCTTTTAATTTTTTTACATAGGCGGGAAGAAAGGTGTCTCTGAAACAGCTCTGTGGAGCCCCTAGTTTACGAAATATATACCTGTAAATGTAGCACCAATATCGTCCTGTCAAGTCAAAGCAAAGTGGTGCTTTGAATGGCGATATGTGGGCCAATAGGAAGCTGTGACGTCCTCTGTTGTGGCTTCCTATTGGCCCGCGTGACGCAAGAGGTTTAAGCAGCTAGGAAGTACCTGCATTTGCAGTATGTATCTCTGAAACCAAGGCCTCCCTGGAGCTGAGATTAATGCAGTTCCACTCCATGGATGCCTTGTTTCCCACCTATGTAAACAAAATGAAGGGGTCTTGACGGGATAACTTCTCCTTTCATCAATGTGCTTTGCTCCAATTTTTCCATTATGCTGGGATATTCTGCATTATCGCTACCCAGAGCTTTTTTGTAATATAATAGGTGTTGGTACCTAGCCTGTTACCTTCTCCTGCTCCTCATCTCTTTTGTGTTGTCATGGCAATGCACCTCCATTTGACGTTGCTTTTTTATGGCGACCCATCATCACAAGAAGATGCTACGGGAGATGAGGAGCAGGAGGAGGTAAGAGAAAAAAGTGAGGATAGGTGCTGGTACTTGGTACTTGTGCGTACCATCACAAAAAAAACCCTCACACTACCAATGATTGCTATGCATAGTCTATGTTAGTTTGCATTATAATTCGATGTCTGGGTTATCAGCAGGCACAATAAAGCTGGATGTGTGTCAGTAATAGGAAGAGCTACCCTTTAAATGAGATGTACTTTGAAGAGAGGTACCCACATTTGTGCCTGTTTTTTCTGTTTCAAATATGCATTGGCATACATCTCCTTGGTTTATGGTATGTGTCATACAGTATGTAAGAATTGTGGTCAACATGAGCTTTTTACAGTTGACCACAAGGGTCGTAAACTGGAGCATTTGCCACAGATTGGGTTATTTTAACCGTTACCTTGCATCAATGTATCAAAATGCTTTGAAATAATTCTAATCTACTTGTAGCAATTAGTGTTTATAGGAGGGATTATAATCCCAGTAAGAGGAAGACCAGTAAGGGAAGAGTTACTGGGGGAAGAATCACTAATCTTTGAACTAAAGGATTGCGCTGCCACCCCCCGTTTACAGTCAAGCAAGTCAGTGGTAGAAAATGTAAGATCACCGTGCAATAACACGTAAGAGTTTAGTGTATCCAGGTAAAACAGAGTGAATACAGGAGCAGATATAGGAGAAGCTATAAGGTGCGATGTGAAGGTAGGGGTAGCCAGTCTTCATAATAAAGGTGAAGCTTGACTGGTTACCCCTGAAAACCGTGGCAGCTAAGTAGCACCATAAGCAAGGGACAATGTAATATACCATACAATGTGTAGTAAAAACATGATCTGTTTTGGGGCTTTACCTATTCCCCTTGTCCCAAAAACAAAACTTTGTTTTAGGTGGGATATTTGGGTCGAAATGCATTTATCTTGTTTGCAGGGGTTCAGGGGACAAAGTTACCAGTAGTCCCGTAATTCTCCCTGACATGCAGGCATGATTTGTGCGTACGCGAGGTGAATTACACCGAGGCTACACAGTCTCCCCCAGAATCCTGGTTTTCGAGCCTGAGTAACCCAGACCCATTTCCCTCACAGGTATAAAGTTCCCCATGACATATACTTTATTAAAATATGTTTTATATGTTTTGTGCATACTGTATAAATGTCTATGCAGTCAGCCCGGGAATTTACATAAGTGCTGGGATGTCTGCATAGACATCGGAGTTCAAAGGAGAGAGGACGTCCAGAGGTGACAAAACCATTTGGTGAGAGGGGAAGGGCGATTTGCCAGATCCAGAGTACAAAGGGCACCCTGTGGGACACCTTTTCAGACTGCCAGACCTGGCGGAGCTTGTGCAGTGGGTGGCAATGGGTTAGCTGGGGGAAGATGCAGTTCGTAGGTACATTTCCCATTGGCTAATTCATATTTCCTGCTCACCTGGCTTTTCGAGCCCGGCTTGGCACGCCTCCTCCTCTGACGTCAGCCAAGAGATGAGCCCCTGTTTCCCATGCTCTGATTGGTCGATCCTCCTAATTCCATGCTGAAGATAAGACAGCGGAGGGTATGTAAGAAGGCGCCAAGTCAGAGAACCAGACCATCCTGTGGCTTCAGTCGGTGAAGCGCGGGCTGGCTTTTCAAAGTTTCTCTGTTACAAATAGCAGAGCAGCCGGCTTCATTTTTGGAGCTAGGAAAGCCTGCCCTGCAGAGACTAAGTCAGACACGTGGACCAAGTTCTGAAAATAGAACGTACAGTAGCGGTCGCGACTAAGGTTTTTAGCCGAAAGGAGACCCAGGAAGCCGGGAGGGATTTCCCGGTCAGGGTAAGCATTCTGAAGCAGGTGCCCTGCACTTATTTGTTTTCGACCCCAGTAAGTGTGTATTCTGTCTGTATTTTGAATATTCATTGTGTGTACGCGGGTTAACCCGAATAAACTCCATTTTATTCTTCTACCTTGTGTTGCCTATTGAATGATCCTGGTTAAAAGGTGTTAAAAGACCTGGTCCCCCGTGACAGACGATATAGGAGCAGGTAGGAGAGGATTTATAGGGGGGTGGTTATAGGAAACATAAGGAGAGGAGTTATAGGGTTGCGATATAGGAGCAGTTAGGGGAAGCGTTATAGGGAGTGGTTAAAGGAGCAGTTAGGGGAGGAGTTATAGGAGAAGTTAGGGGAGGAGTTATAGGGAGCGGTTATAGGAGCAGTTAATGGAGAAGCTATAGGAGGTGGTTATAGGAGCAGTTAGGGTAGATATTTATAGGAGTGGTTATAGGAGGAGTTATAGGGGGCGGTTATTGGGCGGTTATTGGAGCAGTTAGTAAAGGAGCAGTAAGGAGAGAAATTGTAATTTTGTTGACGACTTACTTCGCGCTCCCTCCAAATTGTGTCGGTTCGTGAACTTTGGTGAAAATTGTGCACATCTAATTGGGAGTGGTTACTGTATATGACGTTAGGAAAAGAGCACAATTTTATGATGGTATGTATCAAAATGTGAGCCTGTACCTGGTGCACTTTTCTTTCTCTTGCTGTAGGTAACTTGAATCCTTGTGAGAAAAAAGCACATATATTGCTTACACATGCAGCCGCGGTACTATCTTGGTGTGTATCATTTCCTATCCTTTTTGAGAGTGACACAGGGCAGTGTTAAACCCCTTTGCTAGCAGGGAATTAAGGAATGTTCCTCTCTGCCTATCTCCTTGCAAGTGCTGTGTTTTCCATAGCTTGGCAGTTTTGCAGTTCAATACTGCTGGGATTCCACTTTGCACTTGTATCCCTGAGTGTTGCGATTATTGCCTGCAGCTGTCCCATAGTTGAAAACTAGAGGCGCGCATGAATGTAGTTAATCGGTATGTAGCAGAACACGACTGAGAGAGCCGTTTGGCAATTTCAGCTCATTAGACATGTTTTGGGTGTGATGAGTGAGTAGGGATGATAAATAAGTATAAATATTATATTTGCCTTTGGGTCATGTTTAAAAATGTATTTCTCCCTCTCGTTTTTTTCTTTTCTATTATTATTTATTTTATTATTTATTAATTTTCTATTATCTATTCAGCTTTGGGAGAGGTACGTTTAAATAAACAGAATCACAGTTAAATATTACCTCATCAAGATCACTTTTTTTTGCCTTTGTTATTTTGTTTCAATTTGTTTAAAAAGAATGATAGTGCACAATTTATTAATTTAGTTTTTTTTATTTTAATTGGTTGACATACCAGCTTTTTTTTCTCCTCCATACCAGTTTACAAAGCTAAACAGCAGGTATCAGAAAAATGGTCGGAAAGTCCTTACAGGGCAGATTGTTAAATGGTATAATTAAGCTTTACAGTTCTGGGGGACCCCAGCAGTTACATGTCATGGGATCTCTCCTTCATCCTTCTGCCAACATTTTCCTTTCTCTTTGTGCCAATTAAATTAACTTCTGTACTTGAGATATCAGCGTCAGATATAAGAAACTCACTAAATCTTCATACAGTCAACAGTAGTGCAAATGAAAAAATACACTTGGGCCCACATTTACTAAGCAGTGCTACGCCCTGAGACAGTTTCTAGTCCATTCAATGAGCTTAGACAGGATTGTGATGGTAGGGGCAAATATTGCTGCTGTTAATAAAGGTTAAGTATGCCATTACCCCTACCCGTTAGTAATACATTGGTATTGTATTATATGTAACAGAATAGAGGATAGGCTGACACAGATAAAATAGATAGGTATACCACCCTCTAGTAATAGGTATGTCAGCTGGTGCTCCTACTTCGTGACCAATACTTAAATACAAAGAAAGGGTTACACAGTGACAATTGCAAACATAGTACTAAAGGGTTAATAAAGTAAATAAATAATATATAGTCACAACGCGTGTTCCCAAATATAGAGTCCAATACCAGATGAAGTATGAGTATGCTGTTTCTTTACAACCGAAACTAACCTCAGGACCGGTAGGAACTATAGAAAAAAGACAAAAAAGAGAAAAAAGCGCAAAGCCCATAGAGTAGTAAAGTCTGTTTTTAAAATGATAAAAAACGGTTATAAACACTTACAGAAGAATAAGTAAATTCAGGCACTTCGGTACTTTGAATGACCACTGGAACAGGAGTAGTCCACTCGTCTGTTGGTTGGGGTGCTCAATGCCTCATCCCTTCTCCTTCACTTGATCGGCGGCGGCGGCGTGTATCCGCTTCCGCGTCAGGTGACTCGTGACGTCAGCGCGTGCGTCGTCAATCGGGGGTTGGACTAAGGGTAGTCACTTGCTCCCCCTCCAAACTCGGCGTACAGGAGTTCTATCTGTCATGCGTATCCTCAGTAGTTCAGTGCTCTTGACAAAACACCAGCAACCACAGCAATGTCAGCCCTACGCGTTTCAAGGACTATGAAAAGAGAAGAATTAATGTAATGTAATAATTAAAATACCATATTTATTATTTATTTATATATATATTTATAATAAATATGGTATTTTAAGTATTACATTACATTAATTCTTCTCTTTTCTAACATTAATTTTAATGTTCCTCACAAATATTAACAGTTCTAAATTCATTCATTAGATTTGACTCCTTATGTGGATACTGTAAACAACCACTAGGAGGGCACCTTATTAATTATCTATAGTAAGTATCTAATTGGTACCCCTATATATATATGATCGATAAGCAACCAGCAATGAAAGCGCCCCTGACGAAGAGGACATAGTCCTTGAAACGCGTAGGGCTGACATTGCTATGGTTGCTGGTGTTTTGCCAAGAGCACTGAACTACTGAGGATACGCGTGATAGATAGAACTCCTGTACGCCGAGTTTGGAGGGGGAGCAAGTGACTACCCTTGTCCAACCTCCGATTGACGCTGACGTCACGAGTTACCTGACGTGGAAGCGGATACACGCCGCCGATCGAGTGAAGGAGAAGGGATGAGACATTGAGCACCCCAACCAACAGACGAGTGGACTACTCCTGTTCCAGCGGTCATTCAAAGTACCGAAGTGCCTGAATTTACTTATTCTTCTGTGAGTGTTTATAACCTTTTTTATCATTTTATAAACAGACTTTACTACAGTACTCTATGGGCTTTGCGCTTTTTTCTCTTTTTTGTCTTTATTGTTATATATATGTACAGTATGTCTTTGCTTGGTTCCAGCACCTCAGGAATCAGGGGTTAATATGTTTGCAGGAGAATTGTTGCAACTTGGTCTGTGACCTTTCCCTGTTTCCTTGTTATGTTGCAAATGTTATGTTGCAATTCTACACCAATCAGAGCCTGGGCATGTAGGCAGCACCTGGCCCTGAGTGTTGCAATATTATGCTTTAAGTCAGGCCTGCACAACTCGTAAAGTGCGAAGGGCCGAACTGCTCCAAGGAAAAATAAATTGGGCCGCACGATCATCATCATCATCATCATCATCTCTCCTCCAGCACCCATCATCATCCTCATATCTCCCCCAGAACCCAACACTATCAACCATTGCGATACTCCCCATCTATCTCTCATACCCCCATCTCTCCCCCTCACCCACACACAATACACCCCTCCACATCAAACACACAATACCCCCCTCCACATCAAACACACAATACCCCCCTACACCCCACACACATCCCACCACCCCCTGCAGCTCACATCCCTCCCCCCTGCAGCTCACATCCCTCCCCCCTGCAGCTCACATCCCTCTGCCCCCTTGCACCTCACATCCCTCTGCCCCCTTGCACCTCACATCCCTCCCCCCTGCAGCTCACATCCCTCTGCCCCCTTGCACCTCACATCCCTCTCCCCCCTTGCACCTCACATCCCTCTCCCCCCTTGCACCTCACATCCCTCTCCCCCCTTGCACCTCACATCCCTCTCCCCCCTTGCACCTCACATCCCTCTCCCTACTTGCACCTCACATCCCTCTCCCCCCCTGAACCTCACATCCCTCTCCCCCTTGCACCTCACATCCCTCTCCCCCCTTGCACCTCACATCCCTCTCCCCCTTGCACCTCACATCCCTCTCCCCCCTTGAACCTCACATCCCTCTCCCCCCCTGAACCTCACATCCCTCTCCCCCCTTGCACCTCACATCCCTCTCCCCCCCCTTGCACCTCACATCCCTCTCCCCCCCTTGCACCTCACATACCTCTCCCCCCCTTGCACCTCACATCCCTCTCCCCCCCTTGCACCTCACATCCCTCTCCCCCCCTTGCACCTCACATCCCTCTCCCCCCCTTGCACCTCACATCACTCTCCCCCTTGGGTGGGTGACAGTGACTGGGTGACAGTGACTGGGTGGGACACAGTGACTGGGTGGGTGACAGTGACTGGGTGGGTGGGTGACAGTGACTGGGTGGGTGACAGTGACTGGGTGGGTGACAGTGACTGGGTGGGTGACAGTGACTGGGTGGATAGGTGGGTGACAGTGACTGGGTGGGTGACAGTGACTGGGTGGGTGACAGTGACTGGGTGGGTGACAGTGACTGGGTGGGTGACAGTGACTGGGTGGGTGACAGTGACTATGACAGTGACTGGGTGGGTGGGTGACAGTGACTGGGTGGGTGACAGTGACTGGGTGGGTGACAGTGACTGGGTGGGTGACAGTGACGGGGTGGGACACAGTGACTGGGTGGGAAGAGTGACTGGGTGGGACACAGTGACTGGGTGGGTGACTGGGTGGGTGACAGTGACACTGACAGTGACTGGGTGGGTGGGTGACAGTGACTGGGTGGGTGGGTGACAGTGACTGGGTGACAGGGTGACAGTGACTGGGTGGGTGACAGTGACTGGGTGGGTGGGTGACAGTGACCTTGACAGTGACTGGGTGGGTGGGTGGGTGACAGTGACTTGACAGTGACTGAGTGACAGTGACTGGGTGGGTGGGTGACAGTGGGTGGGTGGGTGACAGTGACTGGGTGGGTGACAGTGACTTGACAGTGACTGGGTGGGTGGGTGATAGTGACTGGGTGGGTGACAGTGACTGGGTGGATAGGTGGGTGACAGTGACTGGGTGGGTGACAATGACTGGGTGGGTGACAGTGACTGGGTGGGTGACAGTGACTGGGTGGGTGACAGTGACTGGGTGGGTGACAGTGACTATGACAGTGACTGGGTGGGTGACAGTGACTGGGTGGGTGACAGTGACTGGGTGGGTGACAGTGACGGGGTGGGACACAGTGACTGGGTGGGAAGAGTGACAGGGTGGGACACAGTGACAGGGTGGGACAGTGACTGGGTGGGTGTGTGGGTGACTGGGTGGGTGGGTGACAGTGACACTGACAGTGGGTGGGTGACTGTGACTGGGTGGGTGGGTGACAGGGTGACAGGGTGACAGTGACTGGGTGGGTGGGTGACAGTGACTGGGTGGGTGGGTGACAGTGACTGGGTGGGTGGGTGACAGTGACTTGACAGTGACTGGGTGACAGTGACTGGGTGGGTGGGTGACAGTGACTTGACAGTGACTGGGTGACAGTGACTGGGTGGGTGGGTGACAGTGGGTGGGTAGGTGACAGTGACTGGGTGGGTGACAGTGACTTGACAGTGACTGGGTGGGTGGGTGACAGTGACTTGGGTGACAGTGACTTGGGTGACAGTGACTAACAGTGACAGTGACTTACCTTGACCCGGGTGGGTGCAGGTTGCCGCCGGACGCTTGCTCCTCCTGCCCCCGATATCCCTGCGGCAGCTGCCTGGGACGGGAGGTGGGCTTGGGGGCGCGGGTTGGGGGAAGGGGGGGGAGGAGGGCACGGGAGGTGAGCTCGTGGGGGACGCGAGAAGCTGGCCGCGGAGGGAAGCGGTGAGAAGCAGGCCGCTGGAGGAGCTGAATTATTTAATTATTACTTCCCCCTCCGGCCCACGTTGGGAGCAGAGGGGGGGAGCGGGCCCGCAGAGGAGCTGCATGTTGCTTCCCCTTCCGCCCCGCGTTGGGAGCAGGGAAGGGGGAGGGGAGCGGGCCCGCAGAGGAGCTGCGTGTTGCTTCCCCCTCCGGCCCACGTTGGGAGCAGGGGGGGGGAGCGGGCCCGCAGAGGAGCTGCATGTTGCTTCCCCTTCCGCCCCGCGTTGGGAGCAGGGAAGGGGGGGGGGGACGGAGCGGGCCTAGCGCATGCGCGCCGGGACCGCAGGGAATTGGCGCCATTTTTTTTTCAAAGTTTTTTTTTTTTTCAAAGTTTTTTTTTTTTTTCAAAAAAAAAAATTTTTCAAAGTTTTTTTTTTTTTTTTTTAATCTCATCGAGGGCCACACAGAGAGGCCAGGCGGGCCGCATGCGGCCCGCGGGCCACGTGTTGTGCAGCCCTGCTTTAAGTGTATAAAAAGGTGGGAAGGGAGGAGACCCTAGCACACAGAGCCTGCAGAGAGTTAGGCCTTGCCCCCGCTGCATGCTACAGCGTCCGCTGTGGCGGACGCTGCGCTCACGAGAGCCCTCCCCACAACGGCGCCGGGCCCGCTGCGAGGGGGGGCCGCAGCGCTCGCGCGAGAGCTACTCCTGCTCTCAATAGAATTGAGAGCAGGAACTCGCGTCGAGCGGCTAGGCACGCCCCCCGACGGTTCAGCCAATGAGGGCGAACCTGCCGGGTGACGTCATGGCCGCGCCCCCGTCACTCCTCCGGCACGCCCCCCCCGGTCTCTGCTCCTGCAGTGAGCTGCAGACCGGGGAATCGCCGGAACGCGCAGCCAAAAGCGCGGGCGCGCATTAGAGCGCCGTGACCAGGGCCTTAGCCTTACAAATGCCCTGTTGCTGTGACAGGGAGAAACTGCAGTGTCCACTCCAGTGCTGGTCTGAAAACCAGTCCTGTAGGCACTGGGCAAGAAGAGAGAACAGGGGGAATCTCGGCAAGGAAGTCTATGCAACTAGGTTTGCAGGGTATCCCCCAGTTAGGTATGTGTGATGTTTGTGTGTTTTCTATAGTTGTGGATATACTTTTCCAATAAATTAATTTTATAAACTCTCGTGTTCTATCTGGCTGACAAGGATTACCTGGGCCCAGGACTGAGGCAACCCTGAGCAGGGGAGGTGGAGTTACTATGTGGTGAAGGACAGTGTGGGGGGGGGGGGGGGGTGAGAGGGTGCTTGATAATAAGATTGGTAGCATGGAGGTAGGGTGACCATACGTCCCGGTTTAGGGCCTCATGCAGTAAAGTCCAATAGAAAAAAATCGCCATTATATGGATAATAGATCATTCTGAGAACTATATCCCCAATCTGATTGGCTGAAGTACCATGTGACGGCAGCCGTGTTGGATTGTGTGACGTCATGTTAAAGGGAAATGAAGCACAGCCATTCTGATTGGCTGGCTTCAATGCCTTTACATGACGTCAAATAAAAAAGGGGCATTTGGTTTTCACAGCCAATCAGATGGCGTGGGAACCATTTGCCACTCAGATGTGACGTCACAGGCCATATTTAAGGCCGGGACGTCTCATTTGAGCTCAAGAAGCCGACGGGTCAACACCGTGGATTTAACATGGGGTTTTTGGATTAACAGATGAAGACAGAAAATAAAGAAAATAAATAAATAATCACAGATGAAGAGAGAAGAAGATGATAGAAGATTAAAGATAGAAGAATTTTTTTACAAGTCCTGGATTTTCAAGGTGGATGGCGTTGGATTGAGTTTCATGACATCACGGTACAAGAGCTTCTTGATTCCACAGGATTCGGAGGGCCAACGCTTCTAAATGTAAGATAGATATTGAATGTATGCAATTTTATTTTTACAGGTTTTTTGATTGGATTTTTCTTTTTTTATGTTTTTCAATGTCCATTGACTGCTAATTTATTAATCTGTGCCTGTTTAGGGTACAGATGAATACAGTGGAAGCCAATGCATTTTTTTGCCAAATACATTTCTTCTATTGACTGTTATATTCTCTATTTCTGTTTACTGTTTAGATTAAATTGTTTTGAATTGTGATGGCTTGTTTTTAAAAAAAATAATTCAGATTGTTTAGCGTTTTTATTTAATTATGTATTTTGTTGGCTACTGGTTTTAATTGATGTGTTGCCTAGTGGTTGTATTAATTAATTATTTTTTTTGTTACTGCTTTTATGTATTAAATGTATTGTTTGGCTAGTGCGTGATTTATTTAAATGAATGCCTAGTGGTTTTATTTCTTTAATTGAATGACTAGTGGTGTGATTTCTTTAATTGAATGCCAAGTGGTTGTATTTCTTTAATTGATTTGCTAGTGGTTTTATTTAGGTAATTCATTTTTTGGCTAGTGCTTTTAATTTTTTATTTTGGGGTTTTGGTTCTTGTTGTATATGATTGATTATTGTGTATTTTGGAAATTCATGGTTTTGTATTAGGGTGACCATTGACTGCTGTATGGTATTAGGGTATGATGTACTGCTATGCCAATCAATGGGTTAAGGGTGGGTATAGTGGGTCTGGGATGGGTGGTTAGGCCTCCCGGGTGGGTAGCGGTGGAGGGTGAGTTAACCCCATAATTACTATAGTGGTTATTAACTGCTAAGGTGATTAATGGGTTAGGGGCCATTAGATTGTATTTTTTTTATGTATTCTTTCTGGCAGGACATGGCCCTGCAGTATGCTGACGAGGACACCCTTCATAATGGCAGGGATAAGTAGCACAGTTTTATTTATGCTGGCTGGCTAATGTTTTGTTTAATAATGGGCAAATTATCTGTTATCCATATCTGGATAATAGTTATTTTGCACATTACTGTACTGTATGTGTTTGGGGGGAAGGTATATTTATTGAAATGTATGCCATCTTTATTTATTTTTACAACACGAATGGTACCGCAGGCCAGCGGTGACCTACGAGGACCACCCGAGGACTCCCTGACACCCAGGAACCCCGGACACCTGCGTGGACCACCCAAGGGCCCCCAGACACCTGTGGTAACCACCCAAGGGCCCCCAGACACCCGTGGGGACCACCTGGGGACCCCCGATGGCCTCTGGTATTAATCCTGTGTATAAAAAAAATGAATTATGGTTGTTTGTGGGGGCACAGGGGGTGGGTTGTGTATTGGTGTTTATGACATATTCTAAAGGTTATTGGTGTCCTAGGAGGTGGGCAGTAGAACTGTTGTGTGTATTTTTGTTTTTAGTGGTTAGCGTGGGTGGGTCAAGGGGGTAGTAACCCCAAGGATAGGTATTTAGGCCTACCAGGTGGGTAGCGGGAGGGGTTAACCCCTTCATTACCATAGTGTATTAACCACCATGGTAATTAAGGGGTTAAGTCCACCCTCAACCACCCGCAAGGCCTAAACACACACCAAGGGCCAAAAACACCTTCTACACCCCCGCTACCCACAATAAGCATGGCACTGGTTCATTGATATTAATGGGTATCAGCTCAGGAGTCCCCCGGCATGAATCCGATGCAGTAAAAATGCATTTTTTTCTCTAAGTGCCGCCTCGCTGCTCATCGGCAGCTTCTCACCACCTTCTTGCCAACTTTTCCTGGCGAGACGATTTGGAGAGGAAATTTCCATTCTAGAGTGGCGATTAGCCTCGATAAGCTAATCGGGGCTACTAGAATTCCACGAGTTTGACAAGCTGGCGATAAGTGGCTTCTCGCTGCGTGTTTGCCGATTTTTTTTTTTTTTAATTCCGGCAACAAAAATTTGACGAAAAACTCTTCTTTTCACTTACTTATCGGGGCTTGCTGAAGCAGTAGGCTTTTTTTTGGCAATAAGCTGGCGATAAATGGCTTATTGCTGCTTACTGCATGAGGCCCTTAACTGGGACAATGCAATTTTCTCAAAATTGCTCAAATGTTCCAGTTTTTAGATTTTATCTGTTCGGATGGCAGCAGAGAATGAGAATGGGCCTTAGAAGGAAGCGGGCATTAGGGGCACCTTAGAGCCTGATGCTACCTGGTGGAGGGAAGGCAGCTGGTGGCCAGCCTGGGGGAGCAGTGGGTGGTGGTGGATAGAGCCCTAAGATGCTTGAGGTATAATGTGGGGGGATTATGCTAGGGTCCTCAAGGAAGGAGAGTCTCAAGGAGGGAGAGTCAAGAGCGACTATGAGGGATCTAGAGGGAAAAGGCAGCTCTGGGGCCTTGAGAAAAAAACAGGGGGGATGCTAGGGGTGCAGAGCCAGACACTCAGCTTATACCTCACATGCAGCTCCCAACACTGCCTCCCATCCTGTTCCTCGCATGGTACTCAGTGAGAGATTACTGTGCCCGGTGATGTCTCATACTGCTCCCTGTCTGACCAGGCTCGCAGAATAAACCAATGCATGGAGAGGGCTGTCGAGCAACAGAGGAGTGGGCCTGGCCGAGTATCGAAGAGGAGGAAGGGGGCACTGACATCAGGAGTCAGTCAGCCCAGCCCCCCTCCTGCCCCAAACAACTGTCCGGGCCAACCTACCACCTCCCCCCTCCCCCCCCCCACCCCTCCTCCCTATGTCAGGAGCCATAAGGTGTTTTTAGGCAAAAGAAGGTGTATTATATTGCATAGTACATAGTAAACCGCTCAAACCCCTATAATGGTGCAAAAAACAGCACCATTAAAACATCGCCTGATTTATCAGAGAAAATAAATCGCATTGCTTTCAATGGGTTGTGTGTCACCTTGAAAATGAAGTGTCAAAACAAGGGGCATGTTGATGATTTTATTTGTTCTAACTGCCTTCTAAATTATTTACCAATGAATTATCTAGTACACTGCTCCAAGCTTTGGATTCTGTGCCATAACTGTGAGAGTTATGGGCTCCACAGGGTAAGCAACAGAGGGGACCCGCAACAACTGTGTCTGCTATGAGAACTATATATTTTCTGCTGAGTATCCATCCAAATAAATGCTAGAATCCAGCACCTGTAATCGTAGAACTTCTCTCATATATTTGTCTCCCTGCTTTTTCAATGCATACCCTATAATCTCCCATACTATATATAATATATATATATATTTTTATTTTATTTATTTGTGTTCAATATTGGCAACAAAACACCTATTTCATAATGAATCACATTAGGAAATGTTTGCAATTTGCATTTTATACATTCTGTAATTAACAAATGTATAACAGTCAGAAAAAATAATACAATGAAACAGAAAATATTGCAATACAATAAATTGAAAGAGATTGTAGAATACAAAAGTATCACCTTTGCATTTTAGCTTGTCTTTTAGTATAATAACACTAGCAAATTATAATATTAGGATAAATCAGAATAAAATGTATATACACAATATATTATATATTTAAAAAATACATTGCATATATGCATTGATACATATAGTTACACTTTTTACATTATTTCTGTCTTGTATGTAGGTCTTTATTTATATAGCGCCATTAATGTACATAGAGCTTCACAGCAGTAATATACGTGACAATCATATAAATGTAACACACTCCCCCCACCCCCCTCCCAAATCGCAGATAGGGACCGTGTGGGGAAATCTAGATGTATTACCAGGTGTGTGGTGCTTTACCTGTCAGGCTCACAGGAGGCCTGAGCCTCCACTGATGGGAACCTGGGGTGTATCCTGGAACGATCTTCTCAATTACAGCGCCTCTACCTGCGTAGGACTCTAGCGTGTAGAATGACCCCTGACACAGGACCCACATAGAGTAACCACATACGCCAGTGTATATGTAAAAAAGTTTACTATATGCAGATGATAACTTCGAACACATAACCATAACATCATCACATCGCAATAGTGTCACCCCTGTAACACTGGGCCTCATAGGCCATAACCCTACACCAGATTCCCAAGTGTCCCAAGTGTCCCCCTCCCACCCATGTGTGAGACAGCGCTGCCCATTAAGTTGAGATGAGGTTGGTGCACTTGGTGTATGATGCAGGTACCTGCCGGGTATGTCCACACCCGTACATGCAGATGCATTGGACTTGAGATCCCTTGCTCCAGAAGGATGATCCCACATTACGATTCGCCTCTGCGTGGGGTGGCTCCCACTTGGAGTGACCCACCTTAAAATGTCTCTGCCTCTGACACTGCAGAGGATGATTCACTTTCACCGATGGCCAGGATATAAAGCTTCCTGGCTGTCACCCTCTCTATGCTAGTTCTACAGGACCGTGTCCCTACCTAAGGGGCAGTCCCTGCAGCAACCACAAGCTGAGGGGAGTAGGGCCTATCTGGGGCCTAAGGGGAGATTTCTGGCCTAGTGCAGGGGCTACTTGCCTCCCTGCACACATACACCCTCCCCTCTCTGTGTCCCAGCTTCTACTGACTCACTGACTCAGCGCACAACAATGTATCTTTCCCTTCAGGGGAAGCTGTAAGCCCTATTGGCTGCTGTGGCATCACATGTGCTCCAGCCCCTGGGGCTGCTGGGAGTTGTAGTTCCCCATAGGCTTCTTTAGCATTGGGGCCGTGTGCGCTATGTATACTGCGCATGTGCGACATTGTAATGGCCGCCGCTACCGCTAACAGCATGCGTGACTGTGGGCCGTCCCTGCAGTATGGAGCGCCAGGTCTGCCACTTCTCACTCTTAGTAAAGGCCGCCGCATCGCTTCTGCGCATGCGCGAGCACATCCAAAATGGCAGCGTCCTGCAGAGGGAGCCGCCGGCCAGCCCGTCACCACCCGCAACTACCCCCACCATGGCGAAGGTAAGGGGGGGGAAACGGAGGACCGGGGAGCCAGAGGGAACCTGGCTACATAATAATAAATAATATAAATAACACATAAAGGGGAGAAGTACTTCAGACATAAAAGTAACATTTAGGAAAAGGAGTCCCTGCTCCTAAGAGCTTACAATCTAATTCGTTGGTAGTGTAGCAGGGTTCCCCTGGTGCCCCCTTACCTGCGTTCCATTGCGGGGACCCCCACACTGTGCCGGGGAGCTGTGGGGGTGGGCACATCGCCAGGGCTTCAGCGGTCTCAGTTACAGGGCGCCGCCATGTTTTTCATGTCCGCGCATGTGCGGAATGTCGCGCCTGTGCAGAAGGTGTCTGGCTGCCATTACAGTGTTGGAGAACTGGCACAAGAGGCGCTCCATAGTGCAGGAACTGCCCGCAGTTACGCATGCTCAGTTGAGAGTAGCGGCGGCCATTACAAGTTTGAGCATGCACAATGTAGATCGTGCAGTGGCCCCAATGCTAAAGAGGGTCATAGGTAACTACAACACCAAGAAGACATAGGGGAAGAGATACCAGGTGATGCCAGGGAGCCAATAGGGTTACAGGATTCCCCTGCAGGGAAGGGTTACATTTGGCGCGCTCAGGCAGGAAGTTCAGTGGGAGCTGGGACACAGACAGGGCAGGGTGTAGGTGCAGGGAGGCAAGCAGCTCCTGCACTAGGCCATGTTACCCCCTATGCCCCAGCTAGGCCCCTACTCATGTTAGATTGTGGCTGCTCTAGGGAAGGCCCCTGCAATTAGGGACTTTGCCCTTTAAGTAGTTAGTTAAGTCAGGGACACAGCTGCAGTGCAGTGCGGCTCTGACCAGTGTGACCAGTGTGGTCTGGGACCAGACTTACTTCACTACAGATAAGAGACTCGCTGTATGGTGATATCATTCAGAGGGAGACATCCTATCAGGAGGAGGACACTATCGCTGAGGCTTTGGCGCTGGAAGAAGAAGGATCCTCTTTCTGTGGTTCTGCTGTACACGGGTGCAGGAGCCCCGGGCAGGTATCATACACCAAGTGCACCAACTATACTCCTCATCTAGTACAGCGCTGATCACGCCTAAGGGGTGGGGTTGTGGGACTCTTGGGACTCCTGCATATATGGTGTGGGTTTATGGCCCTAGGATGTCAGTGTCATAGAGGGACACTACTGCGATGTGTTGATGTATGTTGTTATGTTCTTATCTGCACATATAGTAAATTGTTATACTTCGGTGTATGTGGTTACTGTATGTGGGTCCTGTATCAGGGGTTATTCTATACTCTAGGATCCTGCACAGGTGCAGGCGCTGCACCAGATTCGTAAGTGTATCACCCCAGGCTCCCCGTGGCAGAGGCTTAGGCTCCTGTGAGCCAACAGTTAGAAGGGCAGCACGAGTAGCTTTCTGTGTTCAGGGGGAAAGAGGGCTACAGTAGGAAGAACATACAGAGACAGTAGGAGGGTGTTCTAGTAAGTGCGTCTGCAAGGGGCCAAGGTTAATGTATGAGGTGTTAATTATCATTAAAAATGAAAAAGTAAGTACTTTGCCAAACAATCAGTAAGTGGGAAAAAAAAGTTAAAATGACTTTGCAATAATTAATATTACAGCATATTATTACAGAGATGAAGAAATTAACTGTAATATTCTAAGCATCTTTCTAAAATAGCACTAAAAACGAGACTGCTGTTGTTTATGGGGTTTTTAAACAATGTTCTTAAATAAGTTTTTCTCCTCAAAAAATATTTGGATCTGCAGGTTTTCTACTAAAAACGTAGTCGCACACAGTCTTAGCAAGCTCAAACCCCAAACCCACTACATTGCATATATTGGGGTCGATTGAAGTGCTACTGGGATAGTGACCTTATGTATACAGCAAAAGACAGGAAAGCCCCAATGCTCCATCCATATGACAAATTATTTAGTACATTACTATGTTTTTTTAGCTGTAGTCTTTCTTCTTAAGTGTGGGTCATTTAATCCTGTGACCACGTCAAGGTAAACCCATTTCGGCAGGCCCTACACTACACTACACTACCAATATGATATTTTCTGGGGTTTTTTTTGTATACAAAAAGCAGTCATCCACATTGCCACGTATGGCCTTATTCTATATACCCGTATGCTGAAGCAGCCATGCAAGATGTTTTTGACCGAAAATTTCCACTAAAGTCTATGGAGATTTTCGTTTGAAAACCACTTTGGCAGATATAGAACAAGGCCCTACGTGTCAAAAGAATATAGAGGAGACCAAATGCATTTCTGTACCTGCTACAGCTCATTCTGTCTTACAAGGTGAAGATGATACAGAGCTGTTACATACTATCGATCACTCAGCCCTTCTCTTGCATTATACATTACAATCCTGTTGTTGTTATTACCCAATTACAGCTTCCCGGTGAATTGAAGCACTTGGAAACAGATGCCCTGCCCAATGTCACACACAGAGAGGGGAGAAGCAGTATTAACACCGAACCTCAGCTACTGTATGACTGAACCTACTCTGTCTCCGTGTCATCAGCTGGCACACAGATGCAGGTTATCATTAGAATGAAGGCATTAGTCGTTTGTTCAGCATCTGTCACTGGTTATTGCTTAGCTGAAAATAGACTTTTCCATTGGCCATTAGATATGCTTCTATAAACCATACCATGACGAGCAGTAGCTTATAATACTTAGTAAAGGTTTATTGAGATCAGAGCCTTATCAAAAGTTTTTTCCACTTTTGGAAGTTGTTCTGGACTTTTTATAAATAACATTTATATAAAATATGTGTGGGTGTAAGAAAGTCAACTTGTATCCACATCTACATACTGTATAAATCTGTAGAGTGGCATAGGGACACATCAGTATATCAGGTGAATGTTATTTATTGCTCACATTTAGTTTGCCCCTGGGACCATCCTGAAGACGTTCTGAGTGATTTCACAACAGGGGCGACCGAAACGTTGACAATAAATACTGTTAACCTTATGTACTGAAGTGTGTCCATGTTGTTCTGTGACTGTACAGATAAATCAAGTACTCACCTGTGAGTCAAATCTAAAAACACACAGGACACATACAAGCTCATATTGAACCCCCAAAATAACCACAACATATATATAAGCATATAAGTGTAACAGAGGAGTGCTACTGAGCATGGCAATATATATTTTAAACCAGAGACAGAGCATGAAACACAGACAGAGCTCAGTGCACATCCAGTGAAACTTATACACGGTACAGTGCCTAAATATATATGTATAGATATCTATTAAATAAAATGGTCTTTTAGTTTAACATTTTGGCCAATGTGTTGTATGCCCCTGAGCCACTACACGGCAGACCACATCTCAAGGGTCCCTAACACTAATATAAATTCTTAATAACCTGCGCATTACCAGGAAGAATGATTTATAATAAATCTGTCAAAATTAGTTGCATAGTTCTAAGTCTGATTGAAGCTTTTATTAACCTGTACATTACCAGGAAAAGAATTCTGTATTAGATTTGTCACAATCATACTGCAAGCAAGCAAGTTCCCCTGAGTGGGAGATGCTATGGAGTGAGCTTTTAACCATTTAAATGTGGGAGGGGGTGAGCTTCAATTAGGTAGGAGGGAAGCTCCCCCCTGCCACATTTAAATGGTTAAAAGCTCACTCCATAGCATCTACCATTTTATTACTAGGACATTTAATTGAAAAGGTGAGCAGTTATTCCTATAACCCGTGTGATTTAGTCAAGAGACAGCTAGTGTCTCACTCTCTTTGAACTGGCTCCCATACTCTCCAGAGTATAATTATTACTCCCTACAGTTTTCCTTTCCACAACAATTTTGATATGACAGGTTTTTGGATAATTCGCAGAATTTTGATATCTGAACGAATGAGGCTCTCAATGTATTTTCAACAAATCTAATCCCAAATGAGGATCAGACAACACCCAATGTTAAAACATACTTCTATGGTTTAGAAAAAACACACATATCACAAGCTAAAATCTGGTGGGAAGTGACTAGTCTTGATAACTATCTGAAAAGCAATCTTGTCCCAAGAGGACTACGTGTAAGACTGGCACCGTCCCACCAGATAACAGATGTAGATTTTATTGCAAATTGGGATAAGATACTGTTAGAATGCTGATCCAAGTTAATGACTCTACTGATGGAATATGAGACAAAAAGATTTGAAAACACAAAAACAGAGATTAAGACACAATTGGAGGATCTCCATATTTGGCGTAGTGATCCAGAATTTGTGCAATTAGAAATAAAGTTAAAAAACACCATAGACAAACTGACTAAGGACATTAAGGAGAGAAAACAAAGAAAATATAATCGGGACAAAATAGATTTCGAAACAGGAAAGATTTTTAACTTCAAAACTAGACGCCAACCCAGACACTATTACATACACACACAGGAAACTTCCACTGAATGTGAGGCCTCTGAAAGCGAAACAGAGGTCATACAAGGTGAAACGAATCCTGAGCACCCCAGTACGAGTACAGGCCTCCCTTTTCCATTACCCCAAAGAACTGCCTCTTTTTTAGGGGAGACGGGCTACACGCCCCCCCCCCCAAGAGGAAAACAAGGAGGGGGAAGGGTGGACTATCTTCGAGACAGGGAGAAATGGGCTTACCAGGAACAACATCAAGCGAGGGGCAGAAACAGAAAAAACAGGCGATACAAGTGATAAATCTTTCGTCTAAAATTCTTAATACCGATCACATAAACTTGCTCTCCAAAGGTCTATCTTTTTGCCCTACCAATCAAATTGATATCTTTGACACGGTCAAAGATCTCAACCTATTTTTCCGTAAGCTTAACTTACACAAATTCTTCAAAAAACGAAGTATATGGCAAAATAGGAATATACCCCTAGAGAACATGAGTACACAAGATTGTGATAACATTGAAATTATGGAAAACTTGTTGGATGAAAATACTAGACCTAGGGGTGAAGGACCTTTCACTACGTTAAAAAACAAATCTTCATTTGTACCACCACCAGAAACTAATGCTAATGTAGATGTGTTTTGCCAACTTGTCACCAAAGAACTCGAAATAATGAGGGTGAATAAAGGTAAACAAAATCTTTCCTTCAAAGAGCGGTTGGCCCTCCAAGATCTGGAAACTGACTCTTCAATAGTCCTCAAACCGTCAGACAAGGGAGGCAATATTGTGTTACTAAACCAGTGTGATTATGTAACTGAATGCAAGCGCATCTTATCAGATCGCAATTGCTATAAAATACTAAAAACAAACCCAACAGTTATGTTTATGAAAGATCTTACAAACATACTTACAGAAGGTTTGCAAAATAAACTGATCTCAGATGAACATGATTTCATGCTGGTGAAGAAACCCCAAATAGCGACTTTTTACTGTCTCCCAAAGATACATAAAGGGAAGCTCCCCCCCCAGGAAGACCTATAGTTTCCGGGATCAATAACATTACCTCACATGTCAGTATATACCTTGACAGTTTCTTACGCCCCTACTTCACATGCCTTCCATCGCATGTTAAAGATACAAAGGATGTACTTCTAAAATTAGATAACATCACACTAGAGACTGACACCATTCTGGTTGGGCTAGATGTAGAAGCCCTGTATTCAAGCATACCACATGAATATAGGGTTCAGGCTGTGGCGTACTTTCTAAGAGCAAGAGGGGATGATACCATACCACACAATACCTTGGTCCTGGACTTTCTTAAATATACCCTAACCCACATTTTTTTCCTGTCTAACCATCTTACATACCAGCAGGTACAGGGTACGGCGATGGGGACAACTTGTGCCCCCACATATGCCAACCTGTACATGGGGTGGTGGGAAGAGACTACTGTCTTCGTTGAAGAATATGAGAGGTTCACAATACATGTGGAGCTATGGGTCAGGTATATAGACGACATCTTGCTAGTATGGAACGGGACTGAGGAACTGTTAAAAGAATTTATCAATTGTCTGAACAAAAACAAACTGAATCTGAAATTAACATACCAAATGAGCAAAACACAATTAGATTTTTTGGACATCACTATATCTAAGACCAATACAGGTAACCTGGAAACCAGCATTTTTAGGAAGCCGACATCCACTAACACACTTTTAATGGCAACAAGTCACCACCCAAGGCATATTACAGACAATATACCGATAGGTCAATTTTTACGTCTAAGGCGAAACTGCTCTTCCCTATCTGAGTTTAAAAACCAGTCAAAGGATATGACAAGTATAAAACAAAAATTGTGAGGCGCTTCCAATAAAGGTGTGATAAATATATAAATATATAGTGATAAATTAAATAAATATATAAATATAAACAATGTTCAAAAATAGTGATAATACTAGTAAAGTTCGCTGCTCAACCCTCTTAGGAGAAGATACAGTTCCTCCTCTCTTGACTGTTTGGAAGAAGCTTGTGGGGAGTGCAGAATTTCACCATATATTCCTATGCTGTAATTTAACTGGGAGAATGTGAGTTCTTAATCTCGATCCCCATATACATTGTTACAGGTGTTTGGACATATTACACTATTATTTATGTCATTCCTTTTATATGGTGAAATTCTGCGCTCCCCACATGCTTCTTCCAAAAAGGATATGACACTAAGATTTAGGGAAAGAGGGTACTCAAATAAGATTATTAAAAAAGCTTATTATAGAGCCCTAACGTCCGAAAGAACGGGACTACTTGTAAACAAAAAAGAGACGACTGAAGACAACACAATTCGATTTATTGGTAAATTTAATAGCCAATGGCAGGAAGTTAGACGAATCCTTAAACAACATTGGCACATCCTGCTGGAGGACTCTGATCTGCAAAAAATTCTTCTAGAGACCCAGAGCATGTGTTGTAGACGCAGTAGAAACATCAAGGACCGACTTGTACGTAGCCATTTTCAATCGCAGCCAAACAAGACCTGGTTGGGAGAAAAACCAAAAGGCTACTTCAAATGCATGAGGTGTAAAGCATGCCCATTTATGCAGACCACTAAATCCTTCCCGAATCTTAAACGAACCATAACCTATCAAATAAAAGAGTTCATCAGCTGCCAGACATGTGGAGTCATATATCTAATGACCTGTGAATGTGGCATGTGGTACAGACCTTTTAAGACACGTGTATTAGAACATCTAGGCAATGTTAGAAATTTAGTCGACACACCTCTTGCCAGACACATCATTGAACATCACTAAGGCAACCAACAGGTCATGAGCTTCGCAGCCATTGAACACATACAGCAAAGCCCGTGAGGGCGTGACTGGGTTAAGATTTTACTTCAACGGGAATGCCGTTGGATATATCTACTGCAGACCCAGTCACCCCTTGGACTTAACGAAGGATTCATGTACTCAGCATACCTACAGTGATTCACACTAAATCTTCACTTTACGGCTGGAGTTGATTTTGGCCTAATGATATATGTCCATTGACTAAAATGTGGTTCCAATGTCCATTATTTTAATTTCCGGTCAATTTTTCATTTCTGGTCAATTTTGCAATTCTTTATTTATTTTAGTTCCTGGGATCACGGTATACAGTGTGTTAAATCAGACTAGATCCGTATTGACCCTAGGGGCAGATCATTTAAATTTGGCTACACACTCCTACATATATACATCTGATATTGTATAGGTTATATGTTATTGTCCCCCAGGCATGGACACTGAATAGCACATAACCAAACATTAGATATATATTACTCTGCGTGTGTATATATATATATATAACCAATTTACCTTTGTTATCAATTGGAAAATCATATACAAAGTAGGGACAGCAAATAGAATAATTACAAAATGTTATGTCCGTGACAAATAGTCACCCGATTAGGACCCGGTCTGACAGGGTTAAGCCAATTACCGCAATTGAAATAAGATGGATTCCATAAGTATTAACAGGCCAATCGGCACCTAGACCCCCTTATAAATACCAGCAACAGGATCGGAAAAATAGACTCCTCCCCCTGAAGAAGCGCGTTGCACACGTGAAACACGTGTCGGTGATACAGACGTCACAAGAGTGACGTCACAGAGGAGCGACGTCTGTGCATGTGACAGATACCCACACGGCTTGTATACTTTCTCTACCTCTGCCTGGGTTTGCCGTAACCCCTTCCCCCCTCATCCCCTCCCCTATACCTCTCCTGTTAGCGGCTTTACTGCCGTTTCTCTGTAGTTAGGCTGCCTGCTGTTTCCAAACGGCTGGTTACATTTTGCTACACTGTGCCAATACTGTACCTACTGCTCCGGTTTGGGTTCGCCGTAACCCTCTACAACTCCGGTCTATTCACCAAGAGAAGCAACAATTTGGCATTCCTATATACTATATACTGCCTGTTTTGCTATGAGAGTTAGGGTGGTGGTATTATTATAGGATCGGGTACTACTATAGAATGGGTGGTTACCCTATGAAGTACATTATCAGTGACTTTAATTTACTTACAAGTTATGTTGCATTATTTGTGTGATACTATGTGGCAATAGCTATTTAGGCTCTTATAGTGTCCTGGGTTCGATGCAACCCTGCAATAATAAACACCATTGTCATCCCAATGAGGGATATTTACCATGTATTATTTTGTTTTACTCTGTGCCCAGGACATACTTGAAAACGAGAGGTAACTCTCAATGTATTACTTCCTGGTAAAATATTTTATAAATAAATAAATAAAATAAATTTACAGTGACTCGTTCACCCTGTACTAATGACTAACAACCTCTGACTGTCAACCACATTACCATACTACCTACTAAGGCAATTGTCATTTCACTGTTTAGCTCTAGTGGATATCACATGTATACTACCACCGCAGGGGAAGACAGGGATATTTTCTGAATATATATATCAATACAGCAACTTAGATTGATATATCCCTTTCACTTCTCTACTGCTCCTCTGAGGGGAATTTTTAGTCGCGTATTTTAAACCTTTGAGTGTATGATTAAATTGTGTAATAAAACTTTTTTGTTTTTCGACGCTTTCCGCTTTTAGTTTCTGGCTAAGGGATTCATCTTTTGGCTTTAGAAACATACACAAGTACTACTGTAGGTAATGAGTGCAAATAGAGGGGTGCTTTTGAACTCATCCTTTTGAGTTCACTCTGGGATTTATACGTTATCTACCTCCCTTGCACCTACCGTTTTATTACTAGGACATTTAATTGAAAAGGTGAGCAGTTATTCCTATAACCCATGTAATGCACAGGTTATTAAGAATTTATATTAGTGTTAGGGACCCTTGAGATGTGGTCTGCCTTGTAGTGGCTCAGGGGCTTACAACACTTTGGCCAAAATGTTAAACTAAAAGACCATTTTATTTAATAGATATCTATACATATAAATTTAGGCACTGTACCGTGTATAAGTTTCACTTGATGTGCACTGAGCTCTGTCTGTGTTTCATGTTCTGTCTCTGGTTTAAAATATATATTGCCATGCTCAGTAGCACTCCTCTGTGACACTTATACGCTTATATATATGTTGTGGTTATTTTGGGGGTTCAATATGAGCTTGTAGGTGTCCTATATGTTTTACAATTCTTGTTCAGCTGGTCTTAGCTGATTGGAGGGTGGCAACCTCCTACCTAATTGAAGCTCACCCCCTCCCACATTTAAATGGTTAAAAGCTCACTCCATAGCATCTCCCACTCTCAGGGGAACTTGCTTGCTTGCAGTATGATTGTGACAAATCTAATACAGAGTGCTTTTCCTGGTAATGTACAAGTTAATAAAAGCTTCTTAGAACTATACAGCTATTTTTGACAGATTTATTATAAATCATTCTTCCTGGTAATGCACAGGTTATTAAGAATTTATATTAGTGTTAGGGACCCTTGAGATGTGGTCTGCCGTGTAGTGGCTCAAGGGCTTACAACACTTTGGCAAAAATGTTAAACTAAAAGACCATTTTATTTAGTAGATATCTATACATATATATTTAGGCACTGTACCGTGTATAAGTTTCACTGGATGTGCAGTGAGCTCTGTCTGTGTTTCATGTTCTGTCTCTGGTTTTAAATCTAAAAACACACCTACTAAATTAAGCCTGAACTCATGACCACTTCTTCCCACACTTACCCACCATCAAGACCATGAACTGTGATCCAGTGCACTCCACACTACTCTTTTCCAAACTGTCTCTGTTAGTCTCCCAACATTCAACATACTACTTAGATTGTAAGCTCTCCGGGGCAGGGATTCTTTTACCATTTATATTTGTTACACTAATTGTATTATACGTCCCTTTAATCTGCTGTCTATTTTGTAAAGCAATATCTACATTTCTGCGCTATATAACAAAAATATACATCTTCTTATATGTATGTTTTGATGGTTTACCTACTGGTAAAGTATAGATGTATCTTTTATATTTGCAAAATCTGGTAAATAGCATAAATGTGCAATTCTGTGTTCTCATGGAACTGATGAAGAAGTCTTCACCTAAATTTACATTATTTAGTGTCTCTTTTAACCTACATAGAGAACTTGTAGAGAGGCAGCAGGACTTTTTGTGGCTAGAAGGTCCAAGGGGTGTGTCTTGGGTAAGGTGAGTTTAAATGATAGAGGAAGGGCAAGTACCTGCAGTCATTGGCAAGTTGGTGGAGGTTGGCTTGGGGAGTTTGGTTAATGTGGCTTCACTTTGGAGTAAGGATCAAGGTTAAGAGTTCAATAGAGATTTTAAAAGAGCACAGGATAAGTGACATACACATTGTTGGCTCCAGGCTGCTCCTCACTCTGTGCATCATGGTAGGATGAAGCATGCCAGAAGAATCAGCAGAGGTTTCTATGTGGACACTACTGCAGGTTCCAGGACTGTTTAAACAAACTTTTTTTTAAATGAATCCGCTTTAAAGGGCTCACTTCGAAGGTCATTTTTAGGAGGAACTTCACAGTTGAAGCAATGTCGGCAGATTGAAATGGTCAAGTGCTGTTAATATCTATGTTTCTTTGTTTATACAATGGCGAATTCCTAGCACAGGCTAAAGATCACATTTCTTCCTCCCAATAACCAGGTCTTACACTCACCTGAACAGCGTAGTCATTCAAGCAGACTTGGTTTCACAATATAATAATTCCAGACCTGGCCTTCTCCACCATGGAATATAGATGCAGCAAGAACAGGGAGCAAAATTGGATGTTCTATCTACTGCAGGGTCATCATAAATTCACTAAGAAACACACGTGTTATAGGCATATGTATGCATTTGCTCTCTGATAAAATAATCCTCGTCTGCTGCTTAACCTCAGTATGAAGTGAAAATGGGGTGAAAGAACCAGGTTTTAATTAATTTGAGCAAGCTCTATTTTTCCACTGAGAATCTTCTCAAACTAGTAGAGAAGATTGCTCTTGTTACAGGAATGTGACTTTATATTATGACAATATCTGCACTGATCTTAGTTTGGGCAAACAGAACCATTACAGAGTTTTGAATCCTAAGGATAATTTATGACAGCTAAAAGTGTGGTGGATGCACGAAGCCCAGTTGGAAGTGGTTGGAGTTCAAATGTTTACTAGAAATGAACTGGCCAACACACGGCATCTATACAACCTACGGGCTTCTTCCATAAAAAATAGTGATGTACCGAGTACCTGGAATTACCTGGTACCCGGCGGATTTTCAGCTACCCGGAAATTACCCGGACCCGGCAACTGAGAAGTGGGCCTGGCGCAGGGTAATACCCGGTGCCGGGTAATGTCATAGTAGCTGAAAAATACATCATTACTTACCTGCTGTCAGCGACGGAAGGCGAGGAAGACCTGTGAGGAAGCCCGCAGCGACATCTAGACAGGTCAGCTGCGGTCCTGTGGCAGTGGCACACTGCTGGTGCTGCCACCGCCACAGGACCTCTGCTGACCTGCCTAGATGTTGCCGCCATCTTCCTCCACCCCCAGGTAAGTGCCAACTGGGTAACTGGGTACCCGGCTGGGTAGATCATTTGATTTTGGCCGGTTACCCGTTTTTTTTTTTTAAGTAGGACCCGGTCCAACACTAATAAAAACTCCTATTTACTTGAATTAGTGTTTTCTGCGATCAGCCGCTTTGGCCCCTGTTACAGGGACTTATCACTGCTTGAGAGAAACTGCCTCTAAATCCAGCAGGGAGCTGGTTATTTGCAGACAGGCAATTAACTAGACTACACCTGGCCACATTAGAGCTCTAAGAAAAGCCTCCTGTTGGAAACAGGAGAGGGATTGCTGAGTTCACAATTGGGCTGACACAGGAAAGCAGAGAAGCCGGCACACAGACATTGTCTTGAGCACAAAGGTGTGCTGAGATCAAGACACCCAGACACCTACTGTATATTTCCTGGACACAGAGGACCCAGGAACCTGCCAGAGACTGACATGGAGGGCCACCTGCTTAATGTACCTCCTGAGACTTTGGGGTGATAGGCTAGTAATGGGAATATCCCTCCAGTCCTGCAGATACTGTCTGGGGAAGTAAGTTAGCCCTTACAAAAGGATAGGGGTTTGTTATTTTGTTGTTTTTTAATGTTTTGCCTGGATAAAGGAACAGGCTCAATAAAGCCAAGATGTAATTTCACCATAATCGGTCTCCATTATATGTACCTCTGCACCCATCTCTTACATACGGTGTTAGAAGTGGGATGAGAGGTGGCCCTTGAATTTAAAAGGGGCCCCAGAGACTGCCTATGATTTTTTTGTGCTTTTGCCTGCATACAGTTCCTGCAAACACCCTGAGCAACAAAACAAAGAATCACTTGCAGAAGTGACCAGATTTAAAGAGCTACACATCCAGGCAGGAAAGCTATGGCACTGGAGAAAGCCACAATGCCACAGTTTGAATGGGAGGACTGCGACAGGCAGTGACCCACACAAGGGACTGATGCTGTGACCAGAGTCTATCCCACCACTTGGTTGGAAAAACAAACAAAACAAAAAAACATCGGATTTTAAAATGGCCACCCAGCTGAAGTAAAATACAGACAGAAAATGTGTTCCTGGTGTAAAGAGCCAAGCCACACGGAGCAGTGTCCCTTCAGGCCTTTTTTGCATGATGAGGATGGTCCCTATGTGGCCCCAGAAAAAGGCATATGTATAGGAGGGGAAGAAAAACGATCCCTAAGTGATGCACTCAACTCTACTGTATAAAAATTATAAATTATTTATTGATATATTTTTTGGGGGTAAACATAGAAAAAAGTTAAAACCTAAAGCGATGTACTAGGGAAATCCTAGATATGGACTTCTCTTGTGGTCAAATGGCATAGGTGTATACCTTTAAGTAGCCATTCATGCTGGATGTAACTTGCAGTTAGATGTAAACATGTATCACATAGCACTTTCACATAGTTGCACTGTGTACAGATACTGTGTTAAGTCCCTGAAAGGGTATTTGCACAAATACACAGTAATCCTGTGGAGCAATGAGATACAATGGTATCAGGTAGCACTAGCTCACTTGACACTATATAGCTATGCCTGTGTGTTGCACATGGCATTGGTGCCTGCACAGATGAGCTCAGTGCAATCCCAGACAGAGGGGAACCCCAGTGATTGTGTGAAAAACTATCTAGGGATAAGCGTTGCTATAAGGTAAGTGTAAGTTGGTTAAGACCCCTAGTGGCCAGTATAGTAGTCCAGCCAGGTGTATGCACAGCCCAGTCTACTTACAGACACCCGATATAATAATATACCGACAGACACTTCCTGTTATGTAGAAATAGCTCCGCATTCACTCGTAGTCAGCTCTGACCAGCACAGGATGAATAGACCTAATAGTCCCTATCATTTGCTAGTGGGATCCACATCTGTGGCCCACATCAAAGTTTAACTGTCAAGTTACTGTTACAGCCGACCAAGAACAAACTCCTGTGAGTCTGTGGTACACCCGACGTCGCTATGACGTCATCCCGACGCGCGTTTCGTTCCAAGACAACCTCTCTAGTAAGTCATTTATTCTGAGCTGAGCAGGATTCTCCCCCCCCCCATCTCTCCCAGAAAAAGGGCAGCAGCCAGAGGAATATTTTTTTCAACGTGCAAGGTGCAGTTGCCGCATCCTACTGCCTTGAAAATTGCAAAGCCAGTACAACCAACCTCACACTGATGAGACTCATTAAGGTTGAAACATGTCTATGAGTTGTTTCTCTGGCTTTGCATCTGATTCCCATATTCCCATGCTGTGCTTAAAAGCTGTGGTAACAGCGAGCATTAGCTTATAAGGGTTCCATGTAAAAATGGATTTCAGGCAAAAGGTGACACAGTGTGCTCATTTGCATGTCATTTCCCATAATCCCTTGCTGCAGTGGAAGCAGTGTATGCTAGGTGATAATGGTGAAAGGCAGGGTTGCAGACCTGTCTAAGACATGAATGTGCTCACAAGTGATCTTTTTATTTGCTATATGCAATACGGTGGAGATTTCGTGTCACCTTCTTCACCCACCATAACTTAAAATGTGTATAGACATATATGTGTCTAGCAAAACAGAAAATTAAGGGCAAAAACCTCTCATGTCTCACTAAATTACATAGATACACACACACACACACACACACACACATATATATATACACTTTCCAAACCCTCGTTGAGACGCAACTCCAACTGTTCAGACTATTAAAAAAGTATATTCAAAAGGTATTGTGACAGGGTGAATGAACGTCACCAGCCATATACCTGGCAAACCTATGTTTAGGCTTGCAGTGCAGCAGTAACGAGGTTAAGTTTCAGTTGAGAAGGGCTGCTTAATTAGTTTGACCCCAGCTGCATAATCAAGGTGTTTTAAAACCCCCAGGCTGTACACATATGCTAGCTAGCTGGTCAGGAGACATGACTGAAATACTGAAGAGATTACTGCTATAATGTCTGTTTTTAAAAGTACATGTGTGATGAACTATCTGTGTCCTGCACGTTGAAGAGAAGCTGCCTTGTTTTCTTTGCTGAAGAGAAGCTATTTTGTTTTTGTCTGCTGAAGAGAAGCTATTTTGTTTTTGTATGCTTAAGAGAAGCTATTTTGTTTTTGTGTGCTGTATATTTTTAAGGCTCAATAAAGAAGCCTTATCAAGATGTGGTCAAATACAAAATGTGGGTAACCGGTGCATCCGAATATATGAGTCCCAATACTAAATAATAATTCTTCCGTTGGGAACACTCCAATATGATGGTGAGCAATAATAACATACCCTAATACGACAAGGTACTAGTACCTAGTGATAGCCAGCACAATGAACAGTACATAAATTGTCCCATCCATAATAACATAGTTATAGTATGTAAGAGAAAACTCACTTTAGGGTCCAATTCCATCAGAGGAGCCGTCCCATCAGGTGTCCTGAGCAGCGTGCAATCCACCAAGCAGGACAAATAGAAAATAGGTGAACAAAGGCAGTGCCCTGCATACAAATGGTGGAGGAGGCTATTGGTAGCAAAAAAAATCCTTTTATTGAATGAAGGGATCAAACATCACCCCTGGATCACCCAGAAAACGCTCACCTACGCGTTTCGGGCCGTGCGCCCTTTATCAAGGTGTATACATACTAAGAGATAAAAACAAGAAAAAAGCGCAAAACGCAAATGGTGAAGTAAGTCAAAATAAATCTTTTAGTAATTAAAGGGTGAGTATTCTGCGTACATCAGATGTAAAAATCATTCGCATTTGCGTGTAATCACACATGAAGTTACCGCACGGCAAACATCAGGATGACTGGTCTGGAGAATGTCGCTCTGGTCACTCAGCTCCAGCAGTCTGGGAACACCGTCAGCGTCTCTCACGATACCCACAGCCTGGGGTTTACCGTCCACAGCGTCCAGCAAGACCGCTCGATAACCGGATCATCTGTCCTGTGTTGTGCGAGGGCAATTACGTGACCGGCTGTAAGAGACTTTCACTTCGTGCGTGCAGTGCGCAACACAGAACATAAATACAGGCGCCGTTCGCGCCATGACAGCGACGTCACCGCTCGTATAACCAATCGGAGCGCTCCCCCTTCGTAACCCGGTCCTGATAGGACCAAAAGATCGTGGATTAAAATAAACTTTATTAGTTCCCCAAGAGCAATCAGGGGACAACCATGGGTATAGAAGCGGAGCTTCCGATTGGTCATTGGAAATGAACCTTGAACAAGAAAACTTTAAGTAAAAAAACACAAAGACACGAACATTATTAAAATTGAAATTAGCAAAATGACGTCACCCTATAAACTACACAAATCTCCATACATAAAATAATGTGTCCTATACCTACTATACCTGGGATTCAGTGTCTTTGGTGTTAGCTCCCTCTGATATCTTAATGCCATACGTTTTTTTGTTTTAATTGTGCTATAAAGATTTTTTTCATTTTCCTGCGTCCTTTTCCTTCCTCTTTTTGGGATTATCCTGTCATTCCAGTACCACTCCTATAAATTGGTTACTTTGACAACCATAAGCCGTTATATTTCCACATAAAATGTAAGTGCACATTTTGCTTTATTCATTCATCAATACCTATCTGTACAGTATTACACTATTTGTGGTTTTTATCTGTTCCATCGAGAATATCCTGGTACCAGTGACCCTGTACAACACTGCGAGTCCTATCGTTGGAGACGGTGTGCATTGTTGGAGGTGTCCTGCTCACGGAGAACCTGCAAACATCAGTGTGGTTAAACTTAGCAACCAAAATGCCTGATTGACTTCATAAAATGTGAGTGTAATACCTCTTCTTGCTCAAAAGCATATTATACAATATTACACTATTATGTGCCTTTTATTCTTTTTCTATATATACCTTGATGAGACTGTGGGCATTGGGAACTCCCTTTTTCTTCAAATACTCAAGTGGCCTAGAACGAACCCATTTGCTATCTGGTGCGGCACCCATCAAAGAAACCATTATTTATGGACTATATCGTATCCTTTTATATTCACAGTTTTTTGCGCTTGTTTCTTTTTCTTTTATATATGCTCTAAAGGCTTTATACTCACTAACACTTGTGAGTGAAGTATGAGCTTCTTACTTATTTTTATCAGTAAACGGTTTTACGCTATGTTCTCTTTTTCTTTTTTAATTTCTCTTTTCTATACGTGCTGAGGATCTCTCCCTTAGTATGGGATAAGTGACGCTATCCACTGCAGAGAGGTTTTTTTACCCATTTAATATACCCCAGTTTTTTCGCACCCGGATTTACCACATTGGATATGGATATCTATATATCTATATAATAAAATATGATGCGCACAAATCAGCCAACAATTAATACATTTTCTGTACTTCCTGCCTTGCCTCTGAAAGCACAGAGAGATCAGCATCAGCACAGCCTCACAAGCACCATCCATTCCCTGACGTCATCAGGTTGAGACAAGGAGATGAGAAGGAAGAGACCAGGAGAATGCCCTACAGAGACCACACAGCAGAGCAGTGGTGAACGTGGCTTATAGCATGCCTGTATCCACTATCACATTGTGAGTGACTTTCCTTTATTTTGCGGATAAACTCTTTTACATTACTTCACCATGTCATGCTATTAAATCTGGATTCCAGTGTGATCAATATAAGAAAACTTGGTGACTACATACTTTCTGCACATCCCCTACTCCAGTTACATGCTCCAAAACAAGTGGAAAATCTGAGTGTAATATATATATACATGTACACAGAAAAGTCTGTGTGGTAATGCACTCTAACGTAGTTACTGTACATCCAAGGTGCCACAGAAATGTGAGTGTGTACAACAATGCAGAATTTAGATCTAAAGTTAATGTCGTGTCTTTGAATACCATGGCCAGCTCCTTTTTACTCCTAGGTAAGAAACTTTCTACACCTTTCACTGACACCCTATTTTTGTAAGGTAGGCCAGGACTGGAGAGAGTTAATGGTAGTGAGGTCCAAAACGGGTATGGTAACAAGAACAGCAATTAGTATCAGCAAGTGGTAGCAATCTTGAGTACTCGGATAACTTCAATAAACAGGCATAGGAAGTAGGAAGTGGCGGTCTTATATGAGCTGGCTTGTGCTGAGCATTATATAATTAGCAGGCTCAGAGAGTTATCTACAGGCAAGCAAGTAACAGGAAGCAGATAACAGGAAGCAGGTAACAGACATCCCATTGGCAGACCGAGAGAACTGCAGTCTGGGAGTAACAAGAACCAGGATTCAAGTTCCACCAGTGACCTCCCTGGCACATCTCTTCTGTGCCTGAAAAATGATATTTACAGTGCTGTGGAGACTGCAGCTCTGTAGTAAAACGACAGTGACCACCGTTGGTCTCTTCCTGCTTACCCCATCCTGCCATTGTATTATCTTTAAAGAACAGAATGTGAAAGAGAAAAAAACCCTCCGAGCACTTTGTAGGTGGTCCATTAGCTGAAGACATCAGATGCCGGTTGAGATCAAAACATACTCTAAAAGCTTTCTTGAAGTGCAACACATTACAGTTTCCAGACTAGCTGCACATACTAACACACCAAGCCTGTTGCTTTTATAGTCCTATTACTGTAGTAATTGCATTGCTGAGCTCCACACTTTGCCATTCCAGCTGTTTCGAAGTTTCAAGAAGGCCGCATCGTTTTCGTCTTTGTTTGACTTTATAACTTGTTGTGCACATATTAAACCAGCAAAGTAGCATCTCACAGACCTTTAAGCTGTACTTCTCGCCGCGTGAGTTTTGCCGCTCTTCTAGGCACGTCATATAATGGAAATTGAGCAAGAGTTTCCAAATTCGACACTCTTAATTATTTCAAGGCGAGCGTTCCTCCTGAAACTGCCGCACGTTGCAGCTGAGGCATTTGGTATCAAATGGATCTCAGCAAGAATACAGATCCCAAGCCAAAAGAGATACTGTATAATTGGGCCTTTTACCAGGTACAGTTTGCATGGTAAAAGAAAACAAAATAGATATGCACACTGTGTGTATCAAGCTCACGAGAACAAATATCCTGAGTATTAAACACATTTTTTAAATTTGAAATATATTTTTAGAGCAGGAGGTTTATATCAAGTGAAAAATTAGTTTCCTTAGAAAGATGAAATCAAGTAAGGTATTCTCTCGCTTGCTCCATTTTCTTATCCTCTAGAACAGGGGCACGCAAACTGGGGGGAGATTTTCTGGGGGGGGGGGGGGCGCTTACAAGTCCCCGCTATTCCCCAAGGCATTTAAATTAAATGCGGGGGGATCGTGCGAGGCCTCTGTAACTTCCCTTACCATGTCTCCGGTGGTGACGTGTTGCCATGGCAACATGACATCACATGACCCCGCAGCATCATTTGATGCCGGAGACAAGGTAAGGAGAGGTGTGCGAGCAGGGGGGCGCAGACTGAAAAGTTTGCGCACCCCTGCTCTAGAACCTGGTTCCGCACTGCTCATTCCACCCAAACAGCCATAACTATTGACCTCCATGCTACCTGATTATATTACTCAACATCTCTGCAGTCTTTAATACTGTGGACCACCCTCTTTTCCTTTACATTCTCCACACTCTTGGTATCCGTAACATTTCCTCTTACCTCTCTCATTGTACTTTCAGTGTCTCGTTTGCTAACACCTCCTCCTCTGTCGATCTCTCTGTGGGGGTATCCAGGGGTCTGTCCTGGGATATCTCCTCTTTTCTCTTTACACAATATCTCTAGCTGACCTTATAACATCTCTTGGGTTCAAATATCACTCTATACTGATGACACACACATTTACCTTTCAACCCCTGACCTTACACCTGCTGTACAGACTAAAGTTTCTGAATGTCTCTCTGCTATATCATCCTGGATGGTCCTCCGCCGACTTAAACTTAACATGTCAAAAACTAAGCTGCTCATATTTCCTCCCAAAGCTGGCCCTACTACCCACTTCTACAGTACATTACTGTTAGCAGAACTACCATGCATCCAATATCACAAGCATGCTGCCTTGGTGTCACATTTGGCTCTTCCTCACATTCACGATGTAGCTAAAACCTGACAATTTTTGATCCGTAAAATTGCAACGAAAAGCCCTTTCCTCTGTCACTCTACTGCTAAAACTCTAACACAGTTCCTCATTCTCTCCCGTCTCAACTATTGCAAGCTTCTGCTCTCCGGCCTTCCTGCCTCTCACCTGTCTCCCCTACAATCTATCCTAAAAGCTTATGCTAGAATCGCCTTGCTCTCTTAAAATCTGTTCTCCTGCGGAAATCCCTCTCCTGCCTTCCTGAAATCTTGTATTACTTTCAAAATTCTCCTCCTCACTTTTAAGGCTATGCACTCTTCTGCCCCACTTTACATCTCAGCCCTAATTTCTCGCTATACACCTTCCTCAAATCTTGCGTTCTGCTCAAGGATGTCTTCTGTCTTCCCCTTTTGTATCTAAAGCCCTATTCCACCTAAAACCTTTTTTACTCACTGCCCCACACCTCTGAAATGTCCTTTCCCTCAATATCCGACAAGCACCCTTTCTCTCCACCTTTAAGACCCATCTTAAAGCAGCAGTCCAAGCTGCCGTCCCCCGTCCCTCCCCCTTTAATATGTGTATCAATACAATCCACACAATGATAAGTAATTAGCTAAGTTGCTGATCAATCCTTTCTATTGTGATCAATCAGCAAAGATTCGGCTTAGGGGTTCACTAAATGGCTGTCAGTGCAGCAGAAGAGGACTCAAGTTGCAAAGTTCTGTGGGGAAGATCATGTGATCAGGCAGTCACTAGATACAATTGGTGCACTGCTTGAGAGGGCAAAGACTCAAAAAGGGGTGTGCCAAAGCCTGTTTCAGAAGAGGAAGAGGATGTGACTTTGTAAATGGTTGCTATAGAAACAGAAAATGCTCATTACATAAATAATGTCTTTCAGCATGTTTAAAATTAAAATTAAAATGCTATGTAACGGTATTTCCCCCCGCCACCACCCCCAACCCACCCCCCGCCACACCCCCAACCCACCCCACCCCCCAAACGGCTTATTACTACGGTCTGCAGTAACACAACAGATACTCAGCAGTCTTCTGCTGGATACAGTTTCTCAGATCAGCTATCACTGAAGATGGTCCCTGGACTGCCACTACAGGCCAAGGGCAGCCGCAGCCATCCTAGCTCTTCCCCACCTCCCTAGCGGAGGCAGAGGTATTGGTCCACACTCACTCCTCCCCGTAGGGAAGAGCACATGGGAAGGCCCCAATCTCAGGCTCCCAGTCATGTGACCTGTCTTCCTCAGAGGGAAGGAACACCAACACTAACTTTTGGGCGGTCTTGCCCTTAAGTACAGCCAGAAGGCGGGCACCCTGTTGTCCCAGCTACAACAGGATGTACCAACCCCCCACTGTCACTCAAATGCAGTAAGAACCAAAGGTGAAGGGGACAACCCCATATCAACATGCTCTGCTGTATGAGGTCTCCCCTTGCAGCTCTGCTGTATGAGGTCTCCCCTTGCAGCTCCGCTGTATGAGGTCTCCCCTTGCAGCTCTGCTGTATGAGGTCTCCCCTTGCAGCTCCGCTGTATGAGGTCTCCCCTTGCAGCTCCGCTGTATGAGGTCTCCCCTTGCAGCTCTGCTGTATGAGGTCTCCCCTTGCAGCTCTGCAATATGAGATCTCCCCTTGCAGCTCCGCTGTATGAGGTCTCCTCTTGCAGCTCCGCTGTATGAGGTCTCCCCTTGCAGCTCCGCTTTATGAGGTCTCCCCTTGCAGCTCCGCTGTGTGAGGTCTCCCCTTGCAGCTCCGCTGTATGAGGTCTCCCCTTGCAGCTCCGCTGTGTGAGGTCTCCCCTTGCAGCTCTGCTGTATGAGGTCTCCCCTTGCAGCTCCGCTGTGTGAGGTCTCCCCTTGCAGCTCTGTTGTATGAGGTCTGCCCTTGCAGCTCTGCTGTATGAGGTCTCCCCTTGCAGCTCTGCTGTATGAGGTCTCCCCTTGCAGCTCTGCTGTATGAGGTCTGCCCTTGCAGCTCTGCTGTATGAGGTCTCCCCTAGCAGCTCTGCTGTATGAGGTCTCCCCTTGCACACTCACTCAATCCCCACCACACACTCACTCAATCCCACCCCCGCCACATACTCAATCCCCCCACACACACAATCACAACACACACAACACACTCAATCACCTAATCACAACACTTACACTATTACAACACACAACTTAATCTCTCGGGCGCCCCTATATTGTGGGGTTTGGCGGCACACCAGTTACGCCACTACTGCCCCTGCATGTAATGCCAGGACTCTTAGGCTTTGTCCATAGTCCAGGATACGGCGCAAGCTGCCGAAACAAACACTAGGGTGCCAATGTACATGCGCATAGTGCGCATGCTCACATGCGCTACTTGGAGAGCGACGCTTCGCAATACAAACAAGTTTGTATTTCAAGCGCGACGCCGGGTCACATAGGAGCGCGGAAGCTAGCACGTTCCACTATGGATGCGGCCTTAGAGCGCTCCTTCCTCAATCTCGCCTCCCAGAGTCCAATCTCATTGGCTGAGGCCATGTCCATCACAAGTCCCATCCTCCTGTACTGGACGTGGCTACAGCAGCACAGTAAGTTGGTAATTGTAGTTTCCTATTGCAGTCAAGGGGCAATGTATGTGTGTTAGCTGCCTGCACTTACAAGGGGGGTTGAATAGTAATACATTTAGTATTTGATTGGTATATTAAGAAAATTAAGAAACATAGCAATTCAGGTTGAAAAAAGACATGTCAATAAAGTTCATATACTGTACACCAGGGGCGCGCAAACTTCCTGAGCTGCGCCCCCCTGCCTGGCAGCCACAGCGTTCGCGCCGCCCCTCTCCAAGGACCTGGTGTCAAATGACGTCGCGGGTCATTTGACGCGCATTGCCACGGCGATACGTCGCTGAAGAGCCGGCAGAAAGCAGTTAAGGGAGATACAGAGGCCTCCCCCGGCATTTAATTTAAATGCCTTGGGGAAGAGCGCGGGGCCTCTGCAACTGCCGCGCCCCCCATAGAAATTCTTGTGCACCCCCCCCCAGTTTGCGCACCCCTGCTGTACACCATTATAACATGGATTAGGAGGATAGAGTTGGATATCTTCCCTGTTTTTCAGCGTTCATATCTGTTGGTGTGAGGCCTCCATAAACTTCCACAGCTCCCACCAAATTGAACTAGTAGCTATTTCCCTCCTGCACAATCCTCCTGATTTAATCTTCTTGTCTCTTTTGGGCTTCATTGCCCTTTAAAGGGCTTCCTTACTGACAGCTGCTCTTTGTACGAGATGTCACCGGATGAGAGCTGTATTGACAACTGTCCCAGTCGCTCTCCAGCCAAATAAGTTTTGACTTAACTTCAAGTCCAATACAGAGAAAGGCACCTGATTGCATAAGGTGAACACAGGTACCTGCTACCATTTGTATTGGATGTTCCTATTCAATATGAAAATTGGAGAATTGATAGATGGATGGATCTTACATCTTCCCGAGATGAGGGGAAGATGGCTGCACAGCTTATTATAAGCCTTAAAGTGTATACCCTGATCAGGTAAGTAGGTATCAGAATTGTGGGTGTTAACATGCAAATAAATAATGGAATCATTTGTATTTGGACCAAAAAAACATTACAATATGGCCAAAATGTAGTAAACAGTCTAAGCCTCAGCGCACTTTAGGACTCATTCAGTCCGTGTGACATTAGGGGAGTTATTTATACTGCAAATAGGCTATAATTTTTTTTTACCTCTTGGTTTCCATAGGGCAACCAGCATAGTAATGCCCCCTACCCCTCATACGCCCCCCCTCCCCATACCCCCGGCAGTATAGCGGTTAATTGTGCCATTTATAGCAGAACCTGTTGTTCTTTAACTCCAGACTCACACTGATGCCCACACAGTGCCATAGATTCCCATCCTGGGAGGAGCGTCATACCTTTGCGGGGGGTACTGTGGGCACAGCGTCCTGGGCATCTCCTCCTGACCATTGGATGCTTCAATTAAACCCCTCATGCAGGATCCCCATGCTGGCTTGGCCCTGCATGCTGAGGGTGCGGGGCGCTCAGTCTGCACAGGGAGAGGTGAGCAGGGGAGCCTCAGCGCTATAATGTGAGGCCTCTGGAGAGACACTGATTGCACTCACATAGCCCAGGAGGTTGTCCTGGGTTGTCAGGTTGTCAGGGCAGGAGGAAGATGGGAAGGGTCCATAAGGGCAGTAATGATAAAGGAGGGTAGCAAGGAAGGTGTGGGTATAAAAGGGCTCTCCGGGCAGAAGCGATAGTGAAGAGGGGCTATTAGCGCAGGTGTGTGTTTGACTGTAGAAACAATGAGGGTAAGCGCGACAGGTAAATGAGAACATAAGGCAAAGGGAGGCCCTGTCCTGAAGGTGTCTAATATGTATGTGTGTCTAGTACAAATGTGTGTGTATGCAAGTGTGTATGCTTGTGTGTGTAAGCAGGGGTCAGCGTGTGTGTGTGTATGGAGATGTGTGCGTGTGTATGCAGAGTTCTATGTGTCTATGCAGTGGTCTGCGTGTGGGTGTGTGCGTGTGTATATTGAAACGTGTGCGTGTATGTATGCAAAGGTCTGTGTGTGTATGCAGGGGTCAGCGTGTGTATGTATAGGGATGTGTGTGTGTATCCAGATGTCTGTGCGTGTGTGTGTGTGTGTGTGTATGCAGGGGCCAGCGAGTGAGTGCATGCATGTATGTATGGAGATGTGTGTATGCAGGTTTCTGCGTGTGCGTGCATGTAGAGGTCTGTGTGTGTGTGTGTGTGTGTATGCAGGGGCCAGCGAGTGTGTGCGTGTGTGTATGGAGATATGTGCGTTTATGCAGCGGTCTATCTGTGTATATGCATGTGTCTGTGCATGTGTCTGTGTGTGCGTGTATGGAAATGTGTGTACGCAGAGGTCTGTATGTGTGTATGCAGGGGTGCATGCATGTGTGTGCAGAGGTCTGTGTGCATCTGTGTATATTTATGCAGAGGTCTGTGTGTGTATGCAGGGGTGTGTGCGTGCACATGTGTGTGTGTGCAGAGATCTGTGTGTGTGTATGCATGCATGTCTGTGTGTGTGCAAAGGTCTGTGTGCATCTATGTGTGTGTACGCAGGGGTGAGTGTGCGCATGCGCGCGTTTGTGTGCGTGCATGCGTTTGTGTGTGCAAAGGTCTGTGTGCATCTATGTGTGTATGTATGCAGGGGTGAGTGTGTGCATGCATGTGCGGGCGTGTGCAAAGGTCTGTGTGCATCAGTGTGTGTGTATTCTGAGGTCTGTGTCTCTGAAGGACAAATATAATGGTTCATGTTACTAAGCAGTGCTACTCCATAAGACATCCTTGAATGGGCTGTAAGGTGGCTTCCAGCACAGTAAGGTGGATTATAGAATAGCACGACTATTTTATTTTAATAGGAAACTTGATTTTTTTTTCTACAGGGTTATGCTCTAAAGTGCATTAGTTAAGATCAGGCATTAATGCCCTGAAACCACTATTGGCTTGAATGGGAATTTCCCTACGTTGTGCCGCATCTTCAATGAGACGCCAATGCTAAAAATCAGTGAGACTGCCTTCAAACCAGTGATACTCACAGACAGTCAGCGAGAGTTGACATTTCTCCATTCAGTGCACCAGCAAAGCCAACAACAAAAAACCAACCACCCCATTTAACTTCCAGTGCAAAAAGTCATCCGGAGAAATAATTAAAACTGAGAATTGATTGTGCGCTAGCGGATTTATGCAAAAGGCCCAGCCTTCCTCAGGGACTCGAGGGGACATTCTCATGCAGCATGGAGCACACAGTAAGCATTTTTTCCGATTATTCCTGGAGTAATATACCAAGGGGAAGTCTGTACGGCTTGTCTTCCATTTTATTATTTCCTTAAGGAAATCAATGGCCTGGAAAATTCCCTCTGGACCTATAATATTTATTTCAATGTTCTGTCAATAAATTTAACAAGGTTTAGCTTTATATCAGCCGCGTCCAAGGATTCAATTGGGGAATGTTATATTTGTTCGGCTCGATTACAGAAAGTAATCAATAAGGGGGGGGGGGGAGAGATCCCACTCAGCTAGAGGATAGAAATATTGAATCTGGCTAAGTTATTATGCTGAAAGGACATTGCAATGTTTTTATCCATGACCCGTTCTCTTGTTTTCCCCAATTGCCTTTGGAAGCTTTAAGAAGACATTTGCTCTTTTATAATAATATATAATAAACAGTAGCCATAATAATATTATTTTTTATGTGCATGATGTATTCTGACACAAAAAGCCCCCGCAAGCTCAGAACCCAAACCCACTACAACATATGGTATATTTGTGCCAAAAGCAGTGCTACGGGGATTGGGACCTCCATGTAATATAACAAAAGACAAGGAGCCTCCGTGCTACATCCAATAGGACAACTGATATAGTTAAATACTTACCTCTTTTTCTTTTCATAAGTGTGGGTCATTTAGTTAAACGCTTTGGCCAAAGCATTAAAAGCCTGTCTCCATGTCACGGTATCCCCTCTTTTACAAGTCCTAACACTGCTGCACCCACAGACGCACTTCTAGCCTCTCTAATGGAGGGAGAACAGTCTGGTATTCTGCACAGCACTGTAGATGCCATTTTGCAGGTACATTAGGATGAAAGAAAGTTAAGTATAATGTACTAGAGTTTTCCTTGAAATAGTTTTTGCATAAAATGCTTTATTGATTGATCGATCTTATACCAAAGTGCCAAAGGGACCGGCATTTCCCACACGTGTAGTGTGACATTCTGCACCATCACTTCATCAGATTTAATCGAGTTCTGAAAACAATAAGGCTGCGAGGGACATTGTTACTGAACTGTTAACAATAGGGTCTGTATCATTTGTGCCGTTCACATGGCTCTGCAAAGCTTTTTGTTCTTCAGGGACCATGTATTAAGGCAATTTTGGAGCACGGAAAGCAAGTTGTGACGCACTGCACCATTTTTCAGTGCACAGTTGCATCAAATGTAAGAAATCGTTTCTTCCATCTGGTGCAGAATGTTAACAGCCAGAATAATGTGTCACCCTAAACTGGGAGGATTTTGTGAGGCAGGTGAAAGGGAGAGAAAGTGATGCACAGAGGTGCACAGTCTGGTCTATCTTATTATATTGTGTGTGCCGTGTCACTCCTTCCTAAGTCCTCGTTTTGACATCCCCCAAATCACAAGCTGAGGTGCAAGATGAGCATGATTGCTTTAGTGCAGGGGTGGGCAACTCCAGTCCTTCAGAACCACCAACAGATCGGGGTTTCAGGATTTCCCTGCCCCAGCACAGGTGGCTCAATTAAAGACTGCACCAGCTATGCTGAAGCAGGGATATCCTGAAAACCCAACCAATTGGTGCCATTGAGGACTGGAGTTGCCCACCCCTGCCTTAGTACCTACCCGCTTCATCTCTTCTCCCCCTAGTCAATATGGTAAGTAGGGTAATGTATGGTTAACCATGTGGAAGCTTCCATTCCCTTGCAGGGAAGGGGTTAACAATGATGAATATATATGTAGCCCTGCTTCCTATCGAACGCAGACCACTACCATGTGCTATATAACCTGTAGGCTCACAGGGCCTAAGTCTCTGCCACGGAGAGCCTGGGGTGCTCACAATACTTATGCCTTGGTGCAGCGCCTCCACCTGCGATCGCTTCCGCCCTAGGGGAAGTGGGTCTTTGCAGGAACTGATGTACATGAACACACACACACACACAGCAGTACCGTAACCAATAGGTTTTACTTATGCAACCGGTAACGTAATCACAGGTGCCCCTCTCTAGAGGAGACACTACTACCAGCGTCCTTGTAACGCTCCCTCTCCCTCCACCGGGTGATCCCACCCCGTGTCCAGCTCCCTTTTGGAGTACGTTCCCCACCCCCGCCTTCAAGTTAGTCAGTGGGTGTATAAGTGTGTGACTGCGCAGCCACCGTGTCCCGGTGTGAGAATGGTACCATTGGTGCACTTGACGTTTTACCTGCCGGGTACTCCTGTACCCGGTTCTGCAACTATCTTCACAAAGGATCGGCGAGGGCGTAGATGACGTCACCCGTAGATGTCCGGGGCGATCCCACTCAGACACGCTGCGACTTAGTGGCGGGGCCTGGTCCCAGGCCTCCCGCGGATACAGAACTGTCCTGGTACGACTCGTAGCCCAATAAGGGGATCCGGAACCTGACTATGGCCAGTCCCTAGCTCAGCTGCACGCTACTGGGGCTCAGGGTCTAACTGGGCCTGGGGCATGTGGCCTAGGTAGGGTACCCTACCTACACCGGAGCTCCTTCTCCTTCCTCCGTCAGCTAGCTCTGAACACTCGTGTGCCCCTCCACATCCTTTTTCTGTTCCAGCCAGGGCATTGATGGAGGTTCTTGAAGGTGTAGTAAAGTTGCTTTACATTAGAAACATAAGACATTCACATTTTGTTGACTTAGTTTCTAGGGTGGAAATAAGTTTACCTTCTAATCTAAACATTAGCACATTAGCAAGCGAGATATCAGAAACCCTGTCCCCCAAAACTGCCTTTGTAAAGTTCCCCTTTACGTTTTCCCTGCTCTGTCTGCATCTCACACTTCCTAGTGAAATCTCAGAGCAATTGTGTTTCTCTTTTGGAGTAACGTTGATGTAAAAACATAATTGTAAGGGACATTTAATAGGTGCCATTGCTGTGATTTTCTAAAATCTGCTTTAAAACGTGACTGTGCTCACTTTGGGATCGCTGCTCCGTTAGATAAACCAGCCCATGTTAGGCACTGCATACCTGCTGCAGGATCTGCTTCCAGGTGAGCTGTGTGATAATGATCCAGGCCAGTGTTCCTCCGTCTGCGTGATATGCAGGAGCTACACAGCCATTGAAACCTATGGAGGAATTCTAACACGCAACCTTTGTAAATGTGACGTATAACTAAAAAGCAGCGGCACCTCGATTTACAAAATGCTCTGCATTTATTCAACGTAAATTCTTCACAAAATTCTTCGGACAGTATTCTAGATGGATTAAAACAATATTTCTTCTGTAAGAATAAGAAGATGGAGCAACTTTCTAAAATAAATCCCGGTCCCCTGATTTTCTTTTTAAAGAAAGTGAATGTGTAAATTGGTAACAAAAAAAAGTAGTGGTGGTTGGATCATAAAAAGAAAAATAGTTGTTCTGTACTGTACTCCCCTTAGCTCCATCACATTTTGACCACTGTTTATAACATATTTATTCATTGGTACAGTATATACTTCTATACAAACACACACACACACACACAATGGCAGCGGTGATACAATCCTTATAAGAAAATGAATGATCAGATCCACTTTTCATGTACGGATGTCATTATCTGTCCTCTGTTCTAAACAGCTTAAGGTTTTGACTGTCAACCAATGAATACAGGCGCTCCGCCCTGCTGTCACTCACAGGCAGCAGTATGTACAGTACTGTACAATAGATCCAGGCGGACTTTCCCAGTCACTGTTGCAGTTTGTGTAAATGGGATTATGGGGATTGAAAACCTGGACTGGATCATTATCACAATGTTAACACATTCAAAGATTTTGTTCTAAAACCAGCCACAGTGGCACTACTTTGTGAAGGCCAAAGAGCGTTGGGACGCTCTGGCTGCATAGGGGTTAACGGTAGTTTTACCAACTCTCATGGCTTGGAAAAACCAATCAGTTTTCTATGCCTGGAGAGGAAATGAATTGTTTGGGCTGCTAATTTTGTTCTGCCATGAGATTGATTGCCAATTACGATGCTTTTCTTCCAAAATAAGAATCAATTAAATGTTTTTCAACAGCGCACCAACCGCCACCGAGTAGCAGGTAATTTGCGTCCAGAGCCTCGGTAGCAGCGGCTAATTAAAAATGTAATTACATGTAAATGATCCGAGCTCGACAATGCGAGAAAATGTCTGTTTATTACATCTGTGTATTGTCCCAGGATTCTCCAAACAAATACAAGGTTTTATCTCCGCAGAGCCGGTGGAAAGAAAGCTTATTCAAATAGAATTGTTATTGATCATAGACATAAATGTTGCTGATTTTAAACATTATCTAAGGAACCTCTCTGCACTGGGAATTTAAATGAGTACACGCACTGGGCTCTATCTAAAGTAGCAGTCAATTCCAATGTTGTTTTCATCTTTTAACTGCAGGGAGTAGCACACTCAATTTTGGAAACCGTTTTCTCTGTCCATGATGGGCATTTCTCCTTACTGTTTATTACTGCTGCTAAGCCTCCTATGTGCTAAATAAGTGTGAGTAGGGTTAACAGGTCAGTCCCACATAAGACCAAAGTAACCACATGACAGTTATCTGCTTAATGAGTTAAAGGGTCAGTCACATATGGGACCTAATGACAGCGACATGTTTAATGGGTTAAATGGTCAGTCACATGAGGGACCAGATTGATCTAATGCCAAGGACATGTTTAATGGGTTAAATGGTCAGTTCTGCCAAGGAGGACCAAAGCGATCTAATGACATGGACAAGTTTAATGAGTTAAATGGTCAGTCACATGTGGGACCAAAGTGATCTAATGACAGGGACAGGGCTAAGTTATATAGTGGTTATTGAACAAATCACAATGTAATCACGTCACTGATGTGTTGCAGGCCTCACTGGCTGCAAAGGTGTAAAGAAGACCCATAAAATGTCATCAGTCATCCAAAACAAACAAAAATAAACACTGCAAGATTCCTATTTACGTGGACAGAGCTTTAGTCTTCCCTTTCGAGGAGATGTCAGCTTCACGTGTATTGAACCGAGGCCCTAATTTCAGGACTGGAAATTTGAAAGCAACTGTTTCGTCCTATTTATCCTATTATTAACCAGCAAGCATGATCCACAATGGGCAGGTTAAGAACTTGTGACCTATTGAGATTCACAAAGTCACAGACCACACAGACTGAAGCACAGAGGATTCTGGGAGCACCATTCAGGGAAGACACTACACAGCAGCAGACAGCTTAGCAGGGCAGTGCTACAGTAGCAGAGGTGCCTTTGTGTTAAGAAATGAGGAGCAGTCACATCACTTTGAAATCCTCCTTGCAGCTATTCAGACGGCTCGTAAGGTGTCTATACTGTATAGGTGAGGAGGTGCGGTGCAGCAGTCAGTGCTGACTCATGGTTTCTAAATTAGTTGTCAATGTGTCATAAAAACGGGTCAAGTGAAAAACCCTTTAATCCAGGGGTTCTCAACTCCAGTCCTCGAGACCCCCAACAGGTCAGGTTTTCAAGTCGTTGACTGAGCCACTGATTGAGCCACCTGTGCTGAAGCAGGGATAAAACCTGAGCTGTTGGGAGGTCTTGAGGACTGGAGTTGAGAACCCTTGCTTTAAGCGCCTTGCTATTGCTGGGAGAGCAATCTGTACCAGGAGGAGCAATAGGGACACAGGGCAGGGAACACGCCTATAAACCAAAAAGGGGGATCAGGCAGGCAGAGCCTCTGTGTACGCACACATTTTATTTTAACCCCTTCTCTGCCAGATGGACCAGCAACCCATCTGTGCAGCTGGCCTAACTGGCAGCAAAGGGTTAACAAGATATATTTATTTATCTCCCCCCTTTTTGTGAGGAAGTTTTATTTGGACTCAAAAATACAAATGTTCTGTGCCGTCACCATACACAAACACAAACGGCAGAGAATTAGTGCTAATTCATGTATCTGTTCAGAGCCAAACAAACACTGGAAAATGCATTAAATGAATTCCAAAAATAAATGTGTGGATAAGCCTAAAATAATAAACAAATTACCAGCAAGAGCCCCAGCATAAAGGTCTGATTTAGAAAAAAGAGGTCTAATTGTTAGAAATATAAAGAGGCTGTGATAATAGTAAATAGTAACAAGACTGTCACCAGGCCAATGCTTTGCATATAACACATTGCTCATCCTATAGTCTAGATCAGGGGAGTGCAATCTTTTTTCCCTGCGCCCCCCTGCCATCTGTCCCCCTCTCCTAGCGCCCCCCTGCTTACCTTGGTTCTGGCGTCATGACATCACGTTGCCACGGCAATTATTGTTTTCAGTGCTAGCGCAAAGTTTCCCAGTGTTTGGGGAATTTTGAACAGTGATCCAGTAAGCCAACTCTACAGTAGGGAGTAGTTCCCCATGTTAGAGTTTAAGAGGAAAGCCCTAGAGAGGTCTGCTAGGAGTTTCAGTGGGTGACTCCCTGATCTGTCCTGGGCAGGCAAGAGGCTCTCAGGGAGTGAGCACTACAAATCTCATAGCAAGAGGAAACTGGACTCCACAGTCCCAAAGTGCTGAAAACCAGTTCTGTTTGTGTATGCCTAAATTCTGTTATAATAAACCCAAGTTAAAAGTTCCTGGCACCCTCTTTATTCATCACCACTCCTCATAGAAGCCAGCACGGACCCAGCTGCCCTGAGAGGATCCTAAAATCTGTCCTGTTGACAACATCAGTTGAGCCGCTGAGCACTTACATATTTTAAGCAGGTCCCAAAACTGTTTAAAGCTACTGTACAAAGACTTATCAACACTCCTTTTCACTGTACACCCTACCCCCCATGCTGGGGTGGGATAGGGGTGTTATATAGATATAGTACATTGCTCTGCATATAATATTGATGTGCATTGCTCTGCACATAAATACATTTGTGCATGTAAATAGCGATACATTGATCTGGATATACAGTAATGCAGACATGAATTTATCTGCATGTGGATGGTACATAAGACGCTCATTGCTCTATATATACCATATAGAGAGGTATATTGCTCACCATATTTATATGGATGGTACATTAGACGCTCATTGCTCAACATATACAGTATAGAGAGGTATATTGCTCACCGTATTTATAACGGTGCACTGCTCTGTACATCATAAAGTTGTATATTGCCCTGCATAGACATTTACACACGGTACTTTCTTCCTATTTGTCCAAATGCAGTTTGTAATGCATGTTCTGCATAAAATACATATGAACATATAGTCTGTATAATACAATTGTTCATTTCTCCTTGTACAATACAGATGTACATTTTTCGGTATACAATATAATACAGATACATTACTCTATATATAATACAAATGTACCCTTCTCTGCTTATAGATAAAAAAAATTCTATCTGAGGCTGCTTTGGAGTTTGCGTCCATTCCTGTCATCTATGAACCTTGAGTCACAGGTCAGTGCCTTTGTGTTGACACAGTTGGACTACGGGAATGCCTTATATGCAATACTACCTGTGTGCCTGATGCGGAGGTTCCAGCTTGTGCAGACAGGGCCGCCGACAGGGAAATCCCCTTCCCCAGGCCCACCCCTGCAGAGGCCAGGCCCCATCTACTGGGCCCTCCCCAGGCCCCTTCTAATGGGCTCTCCCCTTTGCTGGCTGACACCCATTTTGAAGGAGGGATTCCCCAGGCTCTAATTCTGCGGACCTCCATCGGGCCTGCAGGCCCATCCAAGGGCCCAGGTAAGCCCACTATGCTCCAGGCCTGGTACCTCCTTTTACCTCCTCTCCAGGCCATGTATCTCCTTTTACCCCTGGCCTAGTCCCCCTTCCCCAAGCCCAGTCCCTCCTCCCCACGCCCATTACCTCCTTTTTACCCCAGGCCCAGTATCCCCTCCCCAGGTCTAGTACCCCCTTTCACTCCCTCTCCAGTCCCATTACCCCCTTTCACCCCCTCCCCATTACCCCTTTTAGCCCCTCCTCAGACCCAGTACTTCCTTTTACCTTCTCCCCAGGCCAAGTATCCCCTTCAACCTCCTCCCCAGGCCAGTACCCCTCGCCAGGCCCAGTATCCTCTTTTACCACCTCCCCAGACCCAGTACCCCCTCCCCAGGCCCAGTACCACCTTTTACTCTCTCCCCATGCCGAGTACCCCCTCCCCATGCCCAGTACCCCCTTTATACACCCTCCTCCAGCCAGTACCCCCTACATGACTAGTACCCCCTTATAATTCCATCCCCAGGCCCAATACCCCCAACATGCCCAGTACCCCCTTATAACCCCTTCCCCAGGCTTAATACCCCATTATACCCCCCTACCAGGCCCAGTACCCCCTTTCTGCCCCCCAGGCCCTCTTATACCCCCCCCCCCCTTGCTGCCCATACCCACCCCCTGCTGCTCGGATGCTGAAATGTGTTTCTCGCTTCGAGCATATTGCTCCCATTTCACGCAGTCTTCCCTGACTTCCAGTGATCTTCTGTGTTCGGTTCAAATTGGCAGTAATAGCCTTTAAAACCTTACAAGGCCAAGGGCCTGCCTATCTTAGAACTTGTTTTCTAAGTTCTTTCAAAACTAAAGCTGTCTCACATTTTAGTCTGCTCTGTAACTGTTACATACAGTACGCCTATAATATATATTATCTCGAACTGTGTATGCAATATCTTGTATATAATGTATGCCCTGTTCACTTATGTAACTATGTATTTGTAACCATGTATTATTTGTCACCATAACTCAGTGCCCAGGACATACTTGAAAACGAGAGGTAACTCTCAATGTATTACTTCCTATAAATAAAAATCTGCAGTCTCTTTTTATGCCCCCGGGGGATACTGGCTATGATCTCAGGTCTTCAGGCGGGGTGCGTCTCTCTGTGCCAAAGGTACTGAACCCTACTTGGCGAGCGGGCCGTCTGGAACTCGCTGCAGCCAGATATCGGGTGTATATTGACTTTACCACTATTTCAGGCTTATTTCTTCCTTCTGGCTTCTCCGGTCTAACAAAATAATTGGATATAATTTTAGTTTGTTCTTAAACTGACTGTAAAGTATTGCGGTGCTTCTGTAAGTGGAACCGTGTTTTTACTTATGCTCCTTCATTTTAAAGGGATTTACAGTGGAAAATGACAAAGGGTAAATAAAGAAACAATTATCAGCCTTATCAAGCAAAAATTGCATACATTTAAACAATAACAAATAAATTGGTCAAAATAATATACAGAGCCCTGAAAAATGATATAGCATCTAAAATAAAAGAATAGAAAACAGGGGTTTCATAGGAGAGAACGTCTTCTCATCAGCAGTTACTTAACATTAAGGACTTGGCCTTAACCGGCAATAAAAGAACTAGTCTGCCCAAATACTAAAACAACAGTATATAAGGGAGGATGCAGCAGACAGGGAATTGAGGTATGAAAGGTGATTAGTATATTTAGAAGCCACATTGTGTCTCTGTTCTCCTGAGAATGTTCTTACCGCAGAGGGGAATAGTCAGAGAGCAGATACTAAGGACTATCACTTGCCGTATTGACACTGGCCTGAGTACTGCAGATTTCAGAGCAGACTACTGATGCCCACATGACCACTACATCCATTGCCCGAGACTACACATGCCCTCTAAACTATAACAAAAAAAAATAAACAAGGCAAATAGTTGGGATGATAACGGCACAGCTTTATATTAAAAATTACACATACAAGATGCTACCCCTTACCAGAAGGGTCATACTTTCTGGGTGCCTGGTCCTCTTAATGTTCGCTAAAAGTGGTACCACAGTATTTTGCAAAGTACAGGCCTGCTACACGTAGTTGCATTAATGAGCTCCAACGGTGTGCCACCACCATCACATAGGCATAGCTACCCAGGATTGGGTGGCCTCAGACACTGACATAAGGTACACAAGCACAGCATTTATGGGGAATGTTGTGTTGATGTGTTTATAATAAGAATGTTGTGATCCTTTGTTAAGGGTCACAAAGTTTCTAAAGTATCTATACTTGTTATATAAAACCGTCATTGTGGTTGTTTCCTGTTGTCTGATTGAAATCCATGAGTGGCATATCGCTGAAAAAGATTGGACTGGCGGCCTTAGCCTTTGTGGAGCCAAGGTGGCATGCTGGCAGTAGGGTCTCCCCTGTGGAAAAAGTTAAGGATACTTACCTTGAAGAGCGTCCCACCTCCGGTAGTGTCGCAGTGTCATGATGGCGACATGTGACAAAAACATGTTGTCATATGACATCAAGACGTCATTTGCTGTCGGCCATCATGGCAATGCGACACTACAGGAGGATGGCCGCTCCGAAGAAGACCAACCCTCTCAACAACAAAAAAAAACACACACACGTCTCTCACCTCGGGGTGATAAGCGGTCCTGCCGCTCCGGGGGGCCCACGCTCCCTCCTCCACCTCAGGTTGGGAAGAAGTTGGATACCGGCAGAAGGATAGAGAGAAGGGAGCGCAAGGCCCCCAAAACCACGTGGCCCAAGATGATCATCTTGCCCTTAGGCCAGCCCTGACTCACCTCAGCAACAGGTATCAGTCTGCGGTCAATACAAAGAGGGGTTACACATGCTTGTTGCCCTTGGCCATGCAACACCCATTCTCAACCAGGTGACCCATGTGAGCCTCTCCATTCAGTACATTTTCCATATCCCTGTGTACTACTTCCACTGTCAAGGCCATTTAACTCCTTAACCCCCAAACAAGAAACTCACCGCTCTCTCAACCCCCTCTGAGGAACCTGGATTAGAAATATCCAATGTTTGAAAGATGCACTCCATCCTCCCCAAATAAACCAACTACATCTCCCTCCAGATCCCTATTCCTTACTGATGATGCACCTGTCTTAACTTTGCCATTGATTTGTTTAATTTCTGCCTGCACCTTTCAAAGGCTTTATGACACTGTGATCTTCTCCTTGAACGATTTCTGACCAAACAATTACTAATCCCTGAAACTGACCCTTCAAATGACTTAGATCCCACCTCTTTTCTCCAAACCAAACTACTTTTTTAGATGAATATCTGAAAATACTGACACAGAGCATAACCTGACTGTATCAGTGTATAGTGCTGTCAGGTTATACTCCGTGTCACTGTATTGTACGGAGTATAACTTGATGGCACTATACACTGAAAGAGTATGTAGCAAAACACACTGACACAGGAAATAAACTGACAGCAGTCTACACTGACACAGGGTATAACCTGACACAGCGTTCAAGTGGGTGAGGGGAGAGGGGAAGAGGGGGTAACACATGGGGAGGGGGGAAGAAGAGGTGACAGATGGGGAAGATGTGGCAGGGGGTATGGGGGCAGTTGAGTTGACAGGGGGGTATAGAATTGGGTCTGCGCTGGTTACAGAACCAACCGATATGCCCAAAGAAATCGATCCTGCTGCTGAAATCTTTCTCCCACGATCAAACTGGGCACACTGCAAAGCGACAAACAAACAAACAAAGGGAGTGCAAAGGAAATGCCTTGGGGGAGAGCGTGGCCTTTGTAACCGCCACCTCTGGCGCGCGCACTCGCCCCTTAAAGCCGTCCCTTCACGAGGACAGGAGACACGCGCAAATCGCGCGCACGGCACGCGCACACAGCAGCAATTACAGGCTCTAGCACAGGCAGCTCTCCTGAGCCTTGTTACCCTGCCTCCTATCACAGCCCTCGCTGTATACTTACCTCTACACTGCTGTTCTCTCATTGGACGCTCTCACCTACATATGCTCAGCTGTGCCACTGGCACTTTGGCTAAGCATAGAGTTGTATTGAACTCACCTCTTCTCTGCCTCCACAGTATTGTCCTGTCTTGCCTTGCTGCTTCTTCCTGTGTACCGACCCGGCTTTCCACCACCATACGCTCTTCTCCAGACCTGACCTCGGCATCCGGACCAACGACCATTCTACTCTCTCCCACCCTGACCTCGGCAAACGGACCACGACGACGCTACTCTCTCCAATCCCGGACCCGGCTAATAGTACCTGCAACGTTCCGTACCTGTCCTCCTCTGTACCCGGCAAGTATAACGACGACCCGAACCTCTCCAACCCCAACCCCGCTATTCCGACTTACTCTACACTCCAGACGCGTCCCCGTGGCTGTGGGTGGAGTAATATCCTTTCCCACATCAGCACCGTGGTCCCGCCTTGTTTGTGGTGAGCCCAGCATGACACCTTAACATCATAGCTGCGATGCCATATTAGTGAAATATGGAATGGACTGAGAATATATTACTATATAACCCTATATTACAGCCAGGGTTAAGATGCATAGCCAGCAAACCCACAGACAGACTGTTTCGACCTTAATGGGTCTCCTCAGTGTGGGGTTGGTTATACGGTTATATATGGTTATATTATATATATACATACACATATACACACACACACACATATATATATATATATATATATATATATATATATATATATAAGAAAAGAAAAGAAAAAACAGGCGCACACCTAGTGCATTAAAGTATAACAATTCAGTTTATGGAACAATAAAAACAGACAAATGCCCACTCACAAGTGTACACGGTATTCAAGCAGTTATGAGATAGGCCCTCATAAGCCAATGTTAGCGTCCGAATCAGCAATGGTGTCCTCTCCTGCACACAAGCCGCATGGTCTACTTCTACCGGAAGTGACGTCCACCCGGTCGGGTGCCCCGCAAAGGAAGTCCCTCCGGGAACCAGGACCTTCAGCTACCTGCTTCTGGTTGCTGCACCACCAGGGGAAACGGAGAGCTTTGCCTCTCTCTGCCTGCGTTAGTCTCAGCCTGTTTGATCCCTTACAAACGGGCTGCCTAATACCTGGTTGCATTCATCTGGAACGGGACTCTGTGTTTTTTAAGGTTTTTTAAGGTTTTTATGGACTTATCCATTGATTTCAATTTTGACATTACCTTGAGTTTTTTATTTTTTCTATATTTTTTATTAAAGTTACACTTTTGGGTTTTATGTATTATCTTAAAGTGACATAGGTTTATTTTTATCATTTACCTTCCTTGGCCACCCCATTGGTTGTGCAATCACAGTTATTTAGACGTACTCACATTTAGCAGGTTGTTTTAAATAGGCGCTCCTTCAAATATTTTTTGTTTTGTTTTGATATATATATATATATCTATATATATTTATTTTTTACATGAAGTTGCTCTAATGCAGCTATTGCTCTCAGGATAAAGGGGGAAAACAGTACTTTTTCTTTCATATATCTTCTTAAAATCGTTTGTGGAGAATTGGCACCTTTTAAAACCTATGATATCGTCTTTGTAAAATATGTGCTGGTCTGTGATGGTCACTGAAGACAGACACTGAATACAATTCTGCCAGGTTCCCTATGACTGCCTCACATTCCACACCGCTGTTCTCTCGCACATTTTATGACAGCGAGAAGCATGTTACAGAGAGTGACTGTGACAGCAGTTTGTGTTTAAAAGAGAAAGTGTATGGGAGCAGTGGTTATGTGTCAGCCTGCAATCAGTCTGACAATAATATACATCTTTGGTTATGGCCACACTGTCGTCCGCTCTAAACTGTAGTCTGCAAGTACACTGGACAAGAAAGGAGGGAGATGGGGGATATGCCAGAGGCTTTGATATACATCAGCAGGGCAGGTACATAAAGGAGAAAAGAGTCTCAGTGGAAGCAAGTGGAAGTATTTCAAAAAGGAGTAGTGGAAGCCTGGATAAGCCTCACAGCAGAGGTCTTGGGGAGTAATAAAATAAAAGCATTACAAAATGGCACAATAAATCAGTGAAGCTTGTGAAGCTTGTGCTGTGGGTGTCAGTGGGTGCCAAATAACATGGAAATGCTCATGTTACCACAGAAATGTGATGGAATGTACATAAGAACATTATTTTTTCTATTTATTTAGTGTTTCAAAATATAATACCTTATATAAGGCTCATATTAATTTTTTCCCACTATTCTTTATATCTTATGAAAATAGGAGTTAATCTTTTCACACACGAACAAGCTTTGTAAACCTGCAACATTATACAGTATCTGCAATGTTGTTGCTTTTCTATAGGCTCTGTAATCTGTTTTATTTGAAGACCATTTAAATAAACAATTCAAAGCCTTGCATCAGGCTTTCATACATAAAATATGGGGCGCTAGGTCTTGATTGCATTTCAGAAACCGCTGAGCATTTAAAATCCAGCCCAATATTTAGTGGCTGTCGTGGTTTGCACTGAGCCGTACCAGAAAAGCCAGCAAGCATAATACAGATCAAATAGCGATGTACTCGGATTAAAGAGCATATGATAAATGACCATGGAGAAAGTTGAAGCACAATTACAATATTATACATTATACAGGAAAAAATAATCCATCAGACAATCATAAGCAATAAAACTCTGCGATCATTTCTGTAAAGAATACTCAATGGACGTTTGCTGACCAATCAGCATCTCAATCATTACATGGACGGCCTCGCCCACAATGTGATAAAGTGGTCAAGTGGTAACCCTTGAACCCGCTGGGTGTATGCAGTTCAAAACCCGGTGTCAGCTCCTTGTGACCTTAGGCAAATCTCTCTATTTGCCGGCACAGATGAAGAATTAGACGATAAACTCTACAGGGCAAAAGGCTTATGTTTGAAAAAACAACAATGTATTTTGTATGTATTTTTATTATTGATATTGTTAATGGCACAATCCTCTCAGATGGTGAAAAATTATATTTCGCACTGCAGACAAAATTCCTGCACTGCATTAGGCTGGGTCATGGTACCGCAGACTGTGCGGTTGCGAGCGAACAGACGGCCTTAAGGCAGTGTTCGCGTCCATATGGCGTGCGGGCGCGTGCGTGTGGAGGCTAGAGGGGGTGCGCGTTGCGCAAGAAATCAGTTCAAACTGATTTCTTGGCGCGACAGGCCGGATGAGGGCGAACCAGCTCCGTGACGCCCCCCGGCACACCCCCCATGGCGCGTCCACCATAGCCAGATAAGCGCCCGCTCACTGACCAGCCTCCGCACGGGCGGAGGCACCATGGTCCCAGCCTTAGCGAGAAGCTTGCATCGATTTGATACATATAACATATATTTGTATTATTCCACATACATACTGACATGAGGCTGAGAAATCACACTCTTATAATCGAGGCATTCTCATCCCAGAAACTTTCCTGCTGCTTTGCCTTCCAACACCAAGCTACTGTACACAGCTTTTACACATTTTGGGCTAGCGTTGAATTCTTTTTTTGTTGTACATATCTCCCTCCCACTGCCTGCATATGGCCAAGACATTAAAATCAGCAGAGAACATCCAAAAACGATACGAGGAATAGACAGCTTGCTTCTGCGTTTCTCCCCCTCTTCTCTCATCACTGAGAAGGGAACCCCGCTGAGCGCAATCAAGACACATACTGTACCCTCGCGTCGCAGAGACATGCATATTCTGAGATCTTTACACAAGTAGGAAGATGCAAGATTTTACATACTAACCAGAGATAGAAGTGTGATGGAACTAGAGGGGTGTAGAGTGCCAATAGTAATCTATTTCTAGGCATCTGCTTTTTCTTTTTAACCCTTTTGATGCCAGTGGGGTCAGCATGGCATTGCAGTGCACCTTATTGTCCATCCCTGTGAATATACTGGAATGTGTCTTTTGGCGTAGCAGCATTTATTCAATATGCAAAAGCAGATAGTGACATATATTTTTACCATGGTTTAAAAACGGACGTGTCTGTGCTATTTACTTGTTGGAATGCTAAACTGAGATTGTCAGCAACTTATTATGGCTGTTTAACCTGTACACACGATAAACAGAAGTGTTCATTTTTGTCTGTATACCTGACCCTGGAGCCTTTGAGCCAGTGCCCCATCTTCTGTTACCTGCTCTAAACGTAAATCCCCAAAGAGTACCAGGCAGCCAACAATTTGTTTAAACCAAACAGGGCACAGAAATGGTCAAACATTAATCAGAGTCCCTGCTGGCAGAGTATCTCCACCCAAACATTCCCCAAAGCTGTACCCATATATACAACTGAACCAATCTACTAAATGGCGCTTTATTTTTAATATATCAAAATAAACTCAAACACATAAGCAACAAAGTCAAACGATACTAACAATTGAGAATTAAAGGAAATCATAAATGACCCAGATTAACATACTGTAATGATTGCATTTGCTTGCACTGTTTACACACACACACACACACATTATATATATATATATATATATATATATATATATATATATATATATATATATATATATAATAGAGTTCCGCGGTGATTTCTAGTAAAAATGTTAGGAAGAAATAAATTAAACGCTTCAAAATGTGTGAGGTTTTCCAAGCAATTGTTATTATTCCAAATTTGCAGCTGAATTGGCAGTAGCGAAACGTCAGAATTAGTCTCCAGGATTTATCACTCGGAGCTCGGGGATCTGTCTCCAACCGAGAGGGCATTAAACATGCAGAAATCATACCCTATTACCTGTCATATCTCCTCAAATCAGCATCCCCACAATATCCTGGCGGCCCCGCTGATTGTTGGCTCTGTGCCATAGCGTTGGGGAGGGTGGTGCTTTAACCATTTCCCTGCCAACAAATCACCACCGGGACAGCTGCCATTTCCGTTGGGAAATTACTCTTTAAAATACAATTTTTTTTCCCCCAAATAGTTTTATGAATTAAAAAGTAGTAGCTATAACCTAGTACACAGCATATCACAGATTGTCCATCGAATTTAATGGAAGTGATATCGCAGAATATACCCCCCACGCACCACCACAACACGTCAACGAGTGCAATGGCACATCAGCGGTTAACAATATTATTTTATTCTGTCCCGCCATAAATCAGTAACATACAGTAAATGTATCTCCTGCACTATGCACGTTAATCAAATGTTACTATGGGGAAGAACCAGTGCACAATTATTTCACCAGAGTAATCAAATGGGAAAATCGATTAGCTTCCAATGGGTTTCCTTATCTCTGGTAGGCGCTGGGGTTTGCCCAAGTTTTGCCGCCGGGAGACTTAAGTAAATAGACCCCAGTGTATTCATGTAGATAAAAGATGAATTGTAATTTCTGGAAGTCACGTAACCTGAAATGATGACTTATATATAGGTGCATGTAGAGACCACTCTACATCCTTGTATGGCAATGAAAAGGAAGGGACGCTATTAAACACAGTTATAATTCTCTTTTCCATAATGATGATACTATGTTTCTTTGGATTGAGTCATGTTTTAAACATGCAATCCACATAGTCGGCTAGTTTAATTTCTTCAGGGCCTCTGAATGGGGAGTGTTTGTCAATTAAATGTTTTCTTAGCCCACCCTGTCCTTAACAGATAACCAATAAAGATAAGGGGAGGTGGGGAGGGGGTCTCTGGAACACAGTGACATCATTCAAAAGGGAGCAGCCAGAGGAAACCAAACCATTACCAAGTTAAGTTTAAACCATAAATTAAAAATACTTATGTGTCAGATTTGGGTACAAAATGTATCAATTACGCAGATCAAACTCCTTCAGCATCACAGGAATTAATTCACATTTCTAGGAGGAATTTCACCTTTAAAGAAGCAGTCCAAGCGACATGTGTTTTTCTTTATAGGTTTGAAGCAGGGGGTCTCCGGAGCTGAACCGCAGAGATTTCAGCTCCGGGACCCGCTGCTTCCCGAGATACGTATCTCCGTAGGAGGTGCCGGTAGTAGCTCCGTCTGCGCGGTGTTAGGTTATCAAAAGGGTGGCTTACATGAGCGTCATGTGGGCCTATAGGAAGCCGTGCCGTCATCCCTCGTGTCTTCTTATTACCCCTGTGACTGGGACATTTAAAAAGCAGAGCAATACCGGCACCCCATAGAGGTAAGTATCTAAGGAAGCAAAGGGTTCCCGGAGCTGAAATCAACGTGGTTCAGCTCCGGAGACCCCCTGCCTCAAACCTATGTTAAAAACAAAAAAGTGATGTGTGTGGAATCTTTCCTTGCCTTTCTACGTATCAATGTGAAGACGAGTTTGCACAGACCCTGCAACATTTTGTACATACAACTAAGTACCACTGCAGTTCCTCTGCTCGTGCTGGATGTCGGCCGGCACTTTCAAGCTTCAGTATACCTATGCAAGGATCCCAACCTATGGAGCTCATCACACACACAAACAAACACTGTCTGTTTAATACAGTAGGTATAGCTGCTTTTACAAGACCCAGAATGATGTAGTGTACCTGCTAAGTAGATACAGTTGGAGGGTAGGGTTTGCCTTGCCCTTTGTTGCTTGCAAGAAGCTTGCTCATCAAATGTCTTACATGTGATGCAGATCATAGAACAGGGAGGTTTGTGGTACCCTGGACTTGGCAGATTTGTTGACGCAGGGAAACAAAAATGGAGTCCCCAAATCCCAAGTTGCTGCACAAGGAGCAAGACTGGAGCAAAGACCAAGATACACTGACGGTGAGAGATGCAAGGTGAAAATGACTCAATTAGTGTCAGTTTAACTCCAAAATTACCTTGATACGTAGACCACAAGCTGTCTATTGCCCCCTAGCTGTACATAGGTTGTGAACATACAAGCCAACATCTGGTGCAATGCATTGTGGTTCCCATGGGCAGCGAATGGGTTAAAGCAGCAATCCACTCCAGAAGCCTATGTGAGTGTAACTCATAATGTTTGTATCTTTTCCCCTGAGCATATCCTGCTCTTTTGTTATGTCGTTTTTTTTTTTTTTTTTTAAATGTTTAATATGATTTTTGAAATCTCTAGTATCTGAGGTTACCCTGGGAATCTTTAGATGGGGCCCTTGGAAGAGCCACATTTGAACCTCTCAGACACTTAACATTTCAAATGCTTATATCTCCAGAACAGAGCATTAGGCTAACCCTTATAGTACCGACGACGGTGCCGCAGGCTACGGTCACTGGAAAAATCAAATTGAGAGGACTTCCAGCGATCGCGACCAAGCCGTCGCATCACGCATTACTGCCGTGCGCTTATAGTAAGCATTTGTTTTGACGCGGCGTCGCTGTCGCCGCCACTATAAGCGCAGCCTTAGACTATAAAAATAAAAACAGCGTTGAAAAGGACAAGAAGAGGCGTCCTAAATTAAATCAAATCCCCCAAACGGCGGTCAGCATATACTGCAGCTTTAAGAGATGTATATTCTAAATAACTCAGAATCTTTATTCTGAAAAGGCCAGTCTGAGAGCTGGGTACATTAATGAAGTAATGCTGCTTACTCACCCTCAGTGTCCAGGAGAGAAGATGCAGCTCACTTTATCCGTACAGAGGATCAATATTAGAGGCACAAATATTGCATCCACATTGGGTCTAGCACTGGTTAATATTTCCCTTGGCCTGTCAATGCTCTTTTGTAACATAATGTACTATTCCGTGTGAGGTCTGGAGCTACGTTTGTTTAACGCAATTACAGCGAAATACTCAAAGAGCGTTATATATAATTGACACAAATGTCAGCAGTCGTACAGTATTTCCTAGAGGGGAGAGAGGTAGAAGTGCCATGTACTAGGCCACGAAATACAACTTATCACCGTGTTCCTTGAGAATGATTGAATCACCTTTAAAGTAACGGTTTTACTTATTTGTATCCTGTGACAAATAATGGTGTTTTGCTTTTCGTCGGGAACACCGAATTTATGCATATCAGCTACTGACGTTTGCCTGTGTGGCTAATGCGGCATCATCATTACTTCACCATAAATGAACAACGGAACATAAACTATTTGCCTATACATTTGAGGAATGACAAACAGTCTGACCCACAAAAAAAAATAGATGATAAAAATTCCCCACATTTTTTTAAAAATGTTGTTAAAAAATTGAAAGTTTAAACAAATATTTAAGAATGTCTGACTTCTTTAATAAAAGAACAGTTGAATGTATTGAACATACATCTAACCTCGTAAACATGTCACTGCCATTAGGTCACTGGCCCAGCACCAGGTACGAAATAGTTTGTAGCTAATCAACGTAGTCCTATTCCTTACCAATATTGAAGGTAAATAGATTTTTTTTTCCTATGAGAAATTAATTTTCTTCCGGTCCTATGAAATATATTCTTATTAAATACTTATTGTGCTACACTCTTATCTGTTTAACTAATCACGGCAACATAATACTTCACAAAGAACAAAAGGATAAATATAGTGTTGACAGTTTACCCCTAGACAGGAGTGGCCAACACCAGTCCACGAGGGCCACTGACAGGTCAGGTTTTCAGGACATGCCTGCTTCAGCGCAGGTGGCTCAATCAGTGGCTCAATCAGTGGCTCAGTCAAAGACTTCCATTTTGTGTCCACCAGGCAAGTATTCTAAAATAAGATTCAAAGGGCTTTGCCCCAATCGTCAGGTGCAGGAACATGAACACTGCTTTTTGAAGCCACCCCTAATATCAGTTACACGTAGAAATGAAATGTAGAAGGGTGGACACATGTAGAGCTGCTCAGCATCATTATACAGTGCCTTGAGTTTCTTTCCAAGGGCAGCAAAACTTTTCTCCCGAGCCTGCGCTGCTGTTTTAAATGTCGGGAAGATTAACTAACAAAGCTGATCAATTCTGTATTCAGCCAACACATGTAAATCAATGGCACTGCCTGGAACTATAGGAGGATAAATGAGCGTTCTACAGCTAAGCAGGAAAGTTATTAACAGGGAAATGTTACATGCAAATTGATATTGTTATTTCCAAACTAATTTCACTGGGGAGATGGCAAGATTCAGCAACCCAATTCAGTGAGATTGGGAGGTCTCTGGACTAATAGGCATGGCCTTTTAATGGAAACGTCTGACTTCTAAAGACTCAGTAGACACGTATGAGACGCTGATGCTAACATCGAGGGAGACTGACTTCAAGTCAAGGAGACTCAGTCAGTTGACATGCCTATTTTTGGTATCTGTTCTACTTTTTAGAGTCGCAAATAGCCTCTTTCATTGTCACGGCCATAAACAAAATGTATATGTAGCGGATGTAAACACACACCTTTCAGATACCAAGCCACACATATCTCATTACGTGACGTGCTCAGTCAGCTCCTCACATGTCGTCTGGACTGTGTCTCTACGTCAGTGTGGTTCTGTGATACATCATTCCATATTCTCATGTAGGGGTCTATGTATTAACAGTAGCAGAGTCTCCCCTCCTTACCTCCGGTGAGGGGGAACTGCTCAGCTGGCGGGCTGCCGAGCTCCACGCGATCGGGGTGAAGTGTCGGTGGCCATTTTGGATCTGGCGCACATGCGCAGTTGCGATCAGAGTGGCGGCCATCTTGGAAGGGCTTCAAAAGCAACTAAAGATTACAAGTCCCAGAAGGACATGCAGGAAAGGGCACAAGCGGCCATTTTAGATAGGAGGATATCCTTGGAGATAGTGAGGCAGCAAGGAGACAGGTAGTGTCCAGGGAGCAGTAGCTTCCTGAACTAGGCCTAGACCTTGCCCCCTAGGCCCCAGTTAGGCCCTGAGCCATATCAATTCAGTATTGTAGGGAAGGCCCTAGATAGGGACCCTCCCCACATTAGAGTGATAGCCGCTTTACTGCGTTGGTGGATGGACGTCCACGTGGCAGACTGCGGCCTTGGATGGTGTGATATTGTTATTTCTGTTTGTATTGGTTCCTATGAAGATTCATCCCGCCAAAGCTGGGATCCCTCATAGGTTGAGGTGCTGCACTAAGAGAGAGAGAGCTCACCCCAGGCTCCCAAAAGCGGAGGCTCAGGCCTCCTGGGAGCGTACAGGTATCAATAGCACGCATAGTCGCCCGCGGTTTCCCTTAGGCTGGGGCCATGATGCCGCAGACCGTGCGGACGTGTCCGCATGCTGAGCAAACAGACTGCCTTAAGGCAGTGTTCGCATCCATGCGGCGTGCGGGCGCGTCCGCATGGAGGCAGGAGGGGGCGCGCGTTGCGTGAGAAATCAGTTAAACTGATTTCTCAGCGAGACAGACAGGTCACGTGAGCGGTTTGCTCAATGAGGGTGAACCAGCTCCATGACATCACTAGGAACGCCCCCCTCAGCGCATCTAGCATGGCCAGGTAAAGCACCCGCTTTCCCACAGCCTCCGCGCTCGTCCGCATGGGAGAAGGCACCATGGCCCCAGCCTAATGCCACGTCCATAGCAGGGGAAGCCGCGCTGAGCCGTGCGGACGCTCCGCGCTGAGCCCCGGCATCCTCAATAAAGATGTCTTTAGAGGGGGCTCACGCGAGCGTCCGCAGGCGTGCTGAGGAGTTGGATTTTTCAGCCGACAGCCAAGCTGTTTTTCAGCGCGCTGTCGGCTGAAAACATCCAATCAGCGCGAAGCAGCGTCAACGTCACGGCGCAGTGACGTCGGCGCCGTGACGTTGACGTCGGTGCATCGCGGGCGATTGGCCCAGCGACGTCACTGCCCCGCCTCCCTCAGCCTCCCCCGCCTCCCGATCGCGCCCGCTGGCTCCCCTGCATGTGCATGAAATCGCACAGGCTTCAGCAGGCGAGCCTCAGCGTCAGCGCTGTTCAGCACTGCTCCCATCCCTATAGACGCAGCCTTAGGCATAGGGAAAGGGGGCTACATAACATAGAGAAAAGTGAGTTTAGACATACGGCCTGTTCTTAGAGCAGAGCTACGGCATACATAAGAACAGTTTCCTGCATCTGATACAGAATGTTAGATTTACGCCGTTTCAGATATGCAGGATTTTGTGGGCAAATTAATGGGAAAAAGAATGGTGCAGAGACACAGAATGTGATACATCTCATTATAATCTGTGCCCCATGTAACTCCTCCTACTGACACCCCCCCAATATGCAAACAGGGGCAGAGATGCAGAATGTGATACATAGACCCCGTTGTACCTATTGTATACTATGTAACACCCTTCAAATATTTCATTGGCTATTTAACAAAGTTTCCGTAACGCGAAAAGTTCACTACCCAAGTGTACCACTACTATTTCATCATTTCGCTGCGGGAACACACAGTCTTCTGGGATTGCAATCATGTGATCACTTGGGGTAGCGATCATGTGGTCAATAACGTGAACGTATTGGAGAGGGCTCCACCTGAAAAATGAGCCAAATGGGGCCCCTGGCATGCTGTCACTTACGACATACAGGGGACGTCATGAGAGCAGGCTAAGGGTTAATCTGGCAGTACACATTACCACTACTTTTTATTTCGATTTTACAGAATACAACTAAAACCAGTTTTTAATAGACCCAAGATTAATTTGGGTGCACAGAGTACCACTACTTTTTAATTAGAATTTACATTTATAGACCCAGACTACCACTTCTGTTTTACATACACACTCGTCTTTCTACTTTTCCAGTTCAAAAATAAGGGATATCTTTAAGAAACACTTTCTGTTATTGGAGCAAAGATGGTTTGTGCGACCAGGAGTGATCAGTGCGCTGAGCGGAATTTCCTATGTTCATTTCTATGTATATGAGCGTGTTTAAAGCTTGACGGAGCGGCTCAGTGAGTCAACACAGTGACTCTGAATACAGCAAATGAAAATCTCACTTGTGAGCACAGTCCATGTCTCAGGCAGTACTGCAACCCTGCTCTTCACCATTATCTTATAACATACAGTGCTTCCACTGCAGCAAGGGATTCTGGGAAATGACATGCAAATAAATGAGTACACAGTGACACCTTTTGCTTCAATTCCATTTTAACATGGACCCCTGTAAGCTTATGCCTCCCGCATTAGGTTAAGGCCCCACTGCACGCGCCGGCACGCCCGCCTTACGTCCTGGCGGCGCATGTACAGCACTTCACCGCAATCTGCGGTCTGATGGCAGCTGTTTTAGGTGTGGGGGTGTGGCCAAAATGGGCGTGGCCATGACGTGGGCTCCCAATGAAAAGGAAGCAGTGGTTCAAGGGAATTAAAAAAAAAAAACAATTGGGGGCTATGACAAGTTATCTTTGCACACTATACACTCATGTTCAATATCTAAACTTGAAGAGTAACGCCTTAACTCCAATTAAATAATGTTTCAGTAACCAAACCATTCTGACTTAGGCTTTGCCTATAGTGCTGCCGACGGCGACACAATGGGTGACGTCACCCATCGCTGTCGCCACCGGCGACAGATATGTTTTGCCGGTCGGCCGCATCGCGGGATTCCCGCAATTTCATTTGTTCAAGGGCGACGTTCGTGACGCGACGGCCCTTGAAAAATCTAATTTTGCCAGCGGCGGGTTTTCGCGACGGCAACGACGCTCCGTTGCTTGTCGCCGTCGCGTGCACTATAAGCGCACGCGGCGGCGGCAATGCTTTTGGGCGAATTCGCATCGCCGTCGCCGGCACTATAAGCACGGCCTTAAGGTTTCATGGCTTTTCAAGTGCTCAAACCGAATAAATAACTCGAAAGAGCAGACCACATACAAGCAAAGACTGAGCTTTCCCAAATCGATCTTGCTGGACGCTCATCTCCCATTTCCATTTATTTGGGGAGAACGAGTTACTTTTCTCAAAGAGGACAAATGAAATTGCATGGAGCAAAAGTGTATTGAAATTACATCCAGTCCCTGATTGGCTCCCTGGCGCACCATGTGACGCATCGCCGCACAGGAACACAATCCAGTTGTATCCCCAGATGAGGTGACACCGGGGCCAGCTACAGAGGTGGCAAGGGGCTGGTGAGAGGCGCGCACGTGTCGCCGGCTGCAGTGGGGACCTAGCCTTACACAGCTTCTTGGCACAGCCTGGGTTAAGGTGCATAGTCAGTAAACCTGGCTCTGAATACAATGACATTGAGCAGGGGAGCCTAGTTCACATCTTGGTGTCAGCTCCTTGTGACCTAGGGGTAGTCACTTTATCTCCAAGTGCCTCAGGCACCAAAAAATAGATTGTATGCTCTATGGGGCAGAGACTTCAGTCTGCAAAACATCTATGTACAGTGCTGCATACACTGCCCTCATGGATTTGCTGTGAGTCCCCTCCCTCCCTTGGAGGTTTAGCACCATGTTTCCTTAGCACTTTTCTATAAATATGCCATGTGTGTGTGCAGGAGCGATGCTGGTGCTTTTAGCTGCCGTTAGTTGCCGTTATGCTCTGTAACAGGGATATAGTGCTGTTTCTGAGGTTTGTTTTTATTTACAACCCCAAAGCACCACTATTTTTTTTTGTGACAAACTTTTGGTTCCATTTTCTTGCCCCTCTCCCCTCCCCCCCCCCCAAAAAAATATTTATTTTCAGAAGCCCTTCTCCCTTTTTGCTTTCTAAGCATAAATATTGTACAAATCTTCCCTGAATAGCTTTTTTTTCCTCGAAGTTAAATACATTTTGAATCTCTTGACACAACAGCGCCCCTACTTTTGTAAGTCACGTTAAAAACTGGCTAAGTTATGCTGTAAGGAGAAAGCCTTAGAAAAGGGAATAAATGAATACATTATTTGTCTTCTTTTTGCCTTTAACCCACTCACAGCCAGAGGGGCCTGCAATGCATTGCAGAGCAAGATAACAACACGCTAAGCTACTGTATGTGTTGCTCTGACAACGAAATGATAGCGCCGCTGGGGCTGAGTTCCATCGAACGGGTGAAGGTGTAGGCCAGTTAAAAGAAAAAATAGCGGTACCAAAAGGATCCGGCAGTGAATGGGTGTCATAGGGGGGTGACGAAGAGCTGACAAATTAATTTGGTTCTGGGATGACAGATTCGCCACGCTTCGGCTGGCACTGGGAAGGGTGATGCTGTGAAATTTCTCAGTCCCCTCCTCCCCATCCCAGACATAGAAAGGGAGAGGAGACAGATGGCATGCTCGGAGGGTCTGACCCACACCCAGCCTTCACCTGCACATCTCATGGGAAAATCTCCCAGCTCACAGCTGCCTTTTGAGATTTGGAATGTCTGGAAATCAGGACTGTAGGGGGGATGAGAGGGGAAGGGGGCGTAAGGACCAGCGGGAGGGTGTGTGTGTGTGTGTGGGGTGGGGCGGGGGGGGGGGGGATTTAGGCACAGGGCAGTCTAGGACAGGATATTATGGAGAGGAAAAAGCTGAGATCAAACACAACAAATAATGCTGATCCACACACACCCATCACAGTCAGATACTGTATCAAAAAATAATGTATCCTCCCAAGACTGTTACCCATTCTGTGATTATTTTCATCAGTGCTAAAAAAAAAGTAGTATAGAGGCAGGTGTCACAGGTATATATATATATATATATATATTCCTCTTATACATACATAGATACATACATAAATACATGTATACATACATATGTACATACACCTGTTATAAGATGTTTTATGTATATGTGTGTATGTATAATCAAGTGTACATGGGCACACCTGCTGAAGAAAGTATAAATGTGGGGTGTTCTGTAAACCAGCACATGTACACAGGCACTCAACGCTAATGATGATTTATTGTGGAAGGGTCAACGTTGCGGCCCCCAGCGGTGCCTTTGTCAAGATGCACAAGTGTGACAAAACAGTGTTATTTATAGTACGCAGACACTATAAATTGCGTGGGGATCTGATCCTCCTTCAAGTGCACGCCAGCATTGACTACAGCGGATCCGCCACTTATGCCTTCATATCTTGGTCGGGCTCCTGAGGATACATCTCATGTAAATCTTCATTTTTCCCATGATCAGAGAGTAGCCTGCTTTTTAAACTGATTTAAGGCACTCTTGGACCTACCGTCCATCACCTACGGGTAACATACAATCTCTGACTCCAGTGAACTTGAGGTCATCCTTACTATTCCCTACCAGTTTATTCTATTTCAACCTGTGTATAGGCATAGAGTTGGCGTTAGAGCAACTCTAAGTGTGACACGCCCCTGGATCTCTGCTCTAGGAATCCTTTACTTGAAGTGTCACGCACATCTTCTCTCAAGAAAATTGCATCCTTGGGCATCTTGACTATTCATGTGGCCCTTCCTAGATAAGGGACACTCCTCCCTAACTTCAAAATAATAAAAGGTGACCATACTTCTACACATAAAGATGCACACATAAAATATATCCTTAACACCACACACTTAATACAGTGAGACTCGACTCCTATCCTCTGGTGTCGTCCAGGAGCCTGGGGTCTAGCAGCTTCTACAGCCTTTTATACCCCTGCATGATGTCCTCATCCTGCTCCTGCAACTGGGCAAGATACAGCCATCAGCCTATTAGAACTTGTACATGTCAGGTGACTATTCTAACAGGTTCTTGAACTAAGAAGTGGCCAGGCACCCGACATTAGCTATTTTGGCAACATAGAATTAGCTACATGAAATAAGATACATTTGGCTATGGCCTTTCGTATACATGAACCTGCTAATTCCCTATTAAACCCTTCAGTAGACACCAGTACTGTAAATCCAACAAGGGGGTTATATATATATATATATACTGCAGAGTGTAGTAATAAACCCGTTCCTGTTGTTATATACCTCCTGCCTGGTGCGTGACCTTACTGGGGGGAGAGGTAATAAGTTCTACCGTGGGAGATCACCTTCAGTTCCTGGAGTCCACGGCAGATGGAGGCGCTGCACTGCTAAGTACATATGTGGGGTATGAACCCCAGAAGCCTGTTCCTGTGACCCCACTACCATCGGCAGATGACTCAGCCTCCTGTTTCCAGCAGGTATATGCACCACACACCCTGTAATGGCCCCTATCTGTGATGGGCCGGTCACTCACCCAGAGACAGCCAGTGAGGCTGCATGTCCTGTGATAGGCTGAGTGGCCTGTCACTCACCCAAGGACAGCCAATGAGACTGACATCTTAAGTGTCAAATATGAAGTGTCTATGGAGTTCAAATTGGAGTTAAATTGGAGGTGAAGAATACAAGAATTGGACTTTACACTTCATTATCAACCCTGCAACTGTGCGAACTTGGTTTTCTAAATGCTCTTACAATTTTTTCCAATATAAAGACTCACTATCTAAACTGCTGTTTAATCTTCAGTGCTACACTGCCCTCCCAGGTCTGATTATACATCTGCTCTTTTGCCTCATTCTCCTCATATCCTCCAAAACCTGGCACCTCTCTCCCACTACCTTTCTTACCCTGCATTTCATTATGCCCCCCTATTGCTTTTCCTGTTTGCTGTTTCTTCACTCATTTGCAAACTTTTCTGTTCTCTCCAACTTCCCCACTCCTCCTAGACACATTTCTTCATCTCTCCTTCCATTCACCTACTCTATGCTTGTGCCCATACACTGCACAACTATGTACAAACCTTTCCAAACAACTTCTACACCCCTGTAACCCGTGTTTCCCGCCCCCCCCCCCCCACATCACTTAGAGACCAGTATCTGGGAAGGGAGCATGTTACCTCGCTGTTTGGTGCGTCACCTGTTGGTTCACAGGAGGTCTGAGTGGTCTACAGGATGTTATGAGACTTGTACAGGCTTGGTTCACACGACTCTGGTTCTTTCATGGTGTTTCAGCGCCTCCAGTAGTGATGGCTCCCACAGTGTAGGCGTCAGCACCCACCACTACACACATACCTTCTCTCAGCCCAGGGACTGACACCATAGGCTGAAGTATAATTGCAGGATCTTTATTCGCAGCATACATCTTACACAGCTTAGCAGCACAGTTTTCTGCATACGCCTCAGGACTTCTGGACGGTGGTTACTTCCTACTGCTCCAGGTGGTCTTGACTAGCCAGCCAATTGAACATGCTTACCCTGCAATGGGGAAGGCTCACAGTTCCCACCTGCTTCATCCCTCCTTCACCCTAGCCAGGGATTAGGCAGAGACACACTCCTCGATCCTCTCTCTCCCAGGGGGAGAGGAAGACTCTTCTAGCACATCCTCTCTCTCCAAGGTGGAGAGGAAGACTCCCTCTACCTCCTCACTCCATGAGGAGCTGAGCGGAACTACCACTAACTTTAGCCTACTCCCCTTAGAAACTTCCAGAAAGGGCGGGCTCCTGGACTGTACCCACCTACAAGGGGCTGTACACAGGCCATGAGTCATCACAGACCTTCCTTCACTTTCTGGGGAAGCAGGAAGAGGGGGTCAAGGGCCCAAAGTTTATCCTGCTAATGCCTGGATCTTAACAGGGCTTACAAAGCAGATACACTGGGTGGAGAGGAACAGGCACGGTTGGGACATACCCTGTTACACCCCTCAATAAAAAGCACCCCCACAAATCCTCTTTGAACCTCCTCTCTCTCTATTCCTCCTCCTTGCTGCTGGGGATATCTCTCCTAATCCTGGACCCAGCCATATACACACCTGCTCTCGCCCATGCCTCCCTGCCTCCTCTTTCCCTTCTAATGTTGTTAACCCATTGTAAGATGTGTGCAGAGGTATTTAATGGAGACCGATTAGGGTGAAATTAAATCCTGGCTTTATTGCGCCTGTTCCTTTAACAACATACAAAAATAAACAAATTAAAAGCCTACTCCATATTGGAGAAATAACTAAACCTTTACTCCAGCCCTATCTAATTGGGTGGGTAGCCAGGCTGATTACCACCCCAAACAAATATATATATATTAAACACAGAAATGGTGCCGCAGTCAAACCAACTCTGAGAGACCTAATAGTACACAAAACCAGATATCAAGGTAAAAGTAACCATCTGGCGGTGCTACCGACCCAAGTAATTAAATAAACACAAAAAGAAAAAAGAAGGGTCAAAATAAAGGAGCACTCAAATAGTATGTAATAGAAAAATTGAAAAATGGACTTTATTAGCAATGCATCATAAAAACACAAGAGACAAACTCAAACACATACCACATGTGTTTATATATATATATATATATATATATATATATATATATATATATATATATATATATATATAGATATATAGATATATATATTCTGTCTCTCTGTTCTCCTAGGTCAGCATCCTTGTGTGCTATGGCACTCTGTGTCTAGGTATAGTCTTGTCCCCATGTCTTGCTGTCAGCATACAGTCCTTCTGTGTGCATCAAGACATCATCTTTTCCTCAGGTCAGCCCAGTTGTGGGCTAAGGAAATCTCTGGTCTGTCCTCCTTCTCCTTATGTCAGTCCAATTGTAAGTTAAGGAATCTCTCTCCTGTGTCTCACATGAGGAGGTTCCACGGGGACTACAAGCCCCATGGTGTTCAGGGGCAAGGATACCATGTGACGCCAGAGAGCTAATCGCGCAGCTAGGTTTCCTGAAACAGGAGATAGATATTCGCGCACTGGAAGAGGAGGAGTCAGTCGGAGCTGGGAGAGGATAGGGGTAAGAGGTGTATGTGCAGGTGTCTGTGACCCTCTGCACTAGGCCAGATTTCCCCTAGGCCCCAGCTAGGCCCCTGACTCACACTGATAGATTGTGGTTTCTACAGGGACAGGCTCTTAGGTAGGGATCCTGCCCCCTTTAGATACATATAGTACAGGGAAACAGCTGCTACGCTGCGCGACCCTGATTCCAGTGGTCTGGAACCAGGCTACTGTGGGAGAATCAGAGACTATGATCAAGGTGGGATACTACCCCACGCGGAGGTGGACGCACCGTGGAGGACATCAATGGATCGGTGGCTCTCTATCTGGGTCATTGTCGGTGCACCCGGGTGCTGGAGCACCCAGCAGGTACCTTACAGAAAGTGCACCAACTATAGCTACACTAAAATTAGTGGGCCGCGCGGTCACACACAGTGGGTTTGGGTTTAGGGCATTGTGGTACTGGGAGTCTCAGGACATGGTGTGGGTTACACGGTGGTGGGATACTGCCTTGTGAGGTGTGTGGGTAGTTGTATCTTTAGTCCTATAGAGTTTAGCCTGGGTAGTTTTGGGCTATAGGTCTGCCCTCCTCCTGGCAGTAATACCTAGTAATGGCAGGTTGCCAGGAGCAATCATGGGTTATCCCCACACATGCAGTGCAGTGAGTCAGTGAAGGTAGTGTCATCAGGCCTTCTGTCCAATTAGAGACACAGGGGTGGTGCTTACTGGAGCTGTACTTAATGCCCTGTGCTTCATGATTTAGCCAGTCTGCTTCTACCATGAGAGGGGCAAGGTTTACCCAACTATGCTGTCAGGGCTCTGGCAGGCTTGAGGCCCTCCCTCCGGAGAGCGGTGAGGGAAACCTATACCTCCTACCCTAAAAGGGGTAGGGGAAGAGCAAGGACCACTCTCGTGCCCTTTGGAGTAGGATCCAGGGACATCCTGAGGGTGAAGACCCTTTTAAGAACTGCTGTAACCTGCTGAATCAAGGAAGACCAAATAAAGTATCCTGTGTTTTACCTATACCTTCCTGGCCTAAGACTGAAGTCTATTAGGAGGAGGGGGACAAGAATTATTTTGCAGAGACTTCACCCAATACAGCTGGGGGCTGCACAAGGTGGAGGCGCTGCACCTGTGAGTAGAATATGGGCAAGACCCCAGAAGCCTGTCCTGTTATTCCCCTTTACCACCATGCGGGAGACCCAGGACCCCCTGTTACCAGCAGATATGCACCACACAAATCCATGTAACCGGAGTAGCATTTCCCCTAGGAGACCCTATGTGAGATTGGGTGGGGGAAACAGGGTTACAGAGTGTAAGATATGTGTGCCAGTAAAGGCCTTTCTATTTTACCTTGTGTGTGTTCATTGATTGGGTCCTGCGAGGGGCTGCTCCCACTCCGTTGGGATCCCTCTCGGGTGGAGGCGCTGCACCAAAGTTGTAAGTATATCGCCCCAGGCTCAACGTGGCGGAGGCTTAGGCCCCTATGAACCAACAATAGGATATCAGGTTGCCAGTAGTTGGTATGGGGTTTCCCCCCTCACCTTTGGTACTGCAAAGTAGGAGAGGAGGGAGTGTAGTATGCATAGAGAGAAGCTGACACACTAAGGCAGTGAGTGAGAAGAGAGAGGAGAAGAGAGTGCAAAGGGGAGCAGGGCATGATGGGGAAGGGAGGAGAGACAGCACAGAGGAGAGGAGACAGAAAGACAGCGGATAGCAGTGTGCACATTGGGCAGGAGACACAGCAAGATGAGAAGGAAGAGGATACAGACAGCAAGGAGAGCAGACAGATGAGTAGGAGAGAAGGGAGTGTATTGTGCACAGAGAAGATCAGACACAGTAAGGTAGGGAGTGCAGAGACGGGAGTAGAGCATGCAAAGAGGAGCAGGTCATTATGATGAAAGCAAGGGAGGGGAGAAGGCAAGGAGGAGAGAGGAGACAGAGATAGACAGCAAGTACAGGAGATAGAGAGACAGCAAGAAGAGGAAACAAGAGAGAGACAGCAAGGAGAGGAGACAGCAAGGAGAGGAGACAGAGAGAGACAGCAAGGAGAGAAAAAGACAGGTATGATGAGGAGCAGGGAATGGAGAACTATGTGTACATTGGGAAGGAGAGACAGCAAAGTCAGTAGGAGGAGGAAACAGAGAGACAGCAAGGGGAGGAGACAGTTGAGATGAGTAGGGGAGGAGCAGTGTAGTGTGCACAGAGAGGAGCACACACAGTAAGGCAGGAAGTAAAAAGAGAGGGGAGGAGAGAGTGCAAAGAGGATCAGTGCATGATAGAGGAGAGAATACGGTGGGGAAGAGGGGACAAGAAAAAGCCAGGCATTACAGGGAGGGGTGAAAAGAAAGATTTATGTTTAATTAATAACCTTTTAGATCTACTAGATGGGCATATGTTAAGCCGGTTACAGACAGTATATATACAGTATATATGTATATTTATATCATCATCTTTAGCCTCGATGCACTGCGGGAGGAAGGCCCACCCAATGATCTTCCAGGTACTGCAGTTGCAAGCCTCTCTTGTCCACATTACTCCAACAAATTTTCTAATTTCATCCTCCCATCTTACTTTTGGGCATCATCCTGGTTTTTGAATCTCTCTTGGAATCTAGTGGAGTACCATCTTTGTTCAACGATGATAATTTCTTATTGTGATATGTCCGGCCCGCTGCCATTTTAATTTCTTCACCTATTGTGATGATGTCACAGACTTTTATTTGGTTTCAAACCCATTCATCCTTTTTCCTAACTCTTTAGGTAATACCCAGCATACATCTTCATATTTCTTTGCGTTGTCTCAAGTTTTTAAATTATCTTTGCAGTTATGGGTTATTATTGATACAGATACAGTAAGATAAGGATTAAGGGAAGGATATATATATATATATATATATATATATATATATATATATATATATATATATATATATATATATATATATATATATATATATATATATATATATATACTAGCTCTACCCAGTATAACATATGCAGATCTTGAAGATTATTAATTAAACATTACTCTTTGTTTTCACCCCTCCCTGTAATGCCTTACTATCTCTTGTCTGACCCATCTTACTCCTCCATCATGCCATGCTCCTCTTTGCACTCTCTCCTCCCCTCTCTTTGCACTCCCTGCCTTACTGTGTCTGCTCCTCTATGTCCACATTACACTCTCTTCTTTCCAACTCATCTCATCTGTCTCCTTCTGTCCTTGCTGTCTCTCATCCCCTCTCTTTGCACTCCCTCCTGCCCCATGTGCACACTGCTCACCATTCCCTCCCTCTCATTGCTGTCTCTCTCTGTCTCCTCTGCTTGCTGTCTCTCTCACCTCTCCCCACCTGGTTGTCTCTCTCTCTCTCTGACTCCTCCCTTTCTTGCTATCTCTCCTCCCTTCCTGCTGTTGCTCTCTCTGTCCCCTCCCCTCCCTGCGCCTCTCCTTGAGAGGCATTCCGGTTGTTGCAGACATCCTTAGCTATATATACTGTATATTTCAGAGTGTTTGTTTGTGTGTCTGTGTGACAAGTAAAGCCACTGAGTGTTGTACATAGTAGACTATATATCTGGCACGTGACATCATAATTAGTTGCAGACATTTTTAGATATATATATATATATATATATATATATATACAGTGTTCGACAATCCTATACATTTACACGCCCGGGGCGGGTGGATTTAATCCCTGGGCGAGTAAATATTGGCCCATGCAGAACACGTGTTTGTTTTTTTAAATTTTCCCCGCTCGCGCTGAAATTTCCCGCTCGCGCTGCTGTTTTTCCCGCGCTCGCGCTGAAACAAACAAAAAAAAAACTCCCCCTACCTGCCAGCTGATTGGCGCGCGCTCCCAGGCTTTGTGGGCGCGCGGCCAGGCTCTATATGAGCCCGCCCCCAACGAACTGCCATTTTTTCTGCCAGGGGATCTGTTGGAGAGTACGACAGTAAGTACTCTCCAATCCCCCATCCCCTCTGCTCCTTCCCTGCCTCCTGCAGTTCCCCCTTACTCCCCGCTTCCCCCCCGGAGATGGTAGCGTGGGTGTTCCCCCTTCTCTCCCCGGCACCCGCTTACCCCGGCTTCCCGCGCGGGACGGATGTGTCCCCCCCCCTTCTCCCTCCCCGGCTTCCCGCGCCACTTCCTGATCCCCGCGCGGGGCTGGTTGGGGGTGTTCCCCGCTTACCCCGGCTTCCCGCGCGGGACGGAGGTGTCCTCCCCTTCTCCCCCCCCCCCCCCGGCTTCCCGTGCGGGACGGAGGTGTCCCCCCCTTCTCGCGATACCCGAGTAGGGCTGGTTGGGAGTGTTCCCTGCTTACCCCGGCTTCCCGCGCCACTTCCTGATCCTCGCGCAGGGCTGAAGATGGTCGCGGGGGGCGATCGGGGCAGTGGTGGTGGTGCTCGGTCGCGCGGCCTTTCCTATTTTCCCCCCTGTTGTGTGTGTGTGTGTGTATATGCATGTGTGTGTGTGTGTGTGTGGGTGTGTGGGTGTGTGTGTGTGTGCATGCATGGGAGAGTGTGTGTGTGTATGAGAGAGTGTGTGCATGCATGGGAGAGTGTGTGTGTGGGGGTAGGATACCAGAAGTGTCCCGCCACCCCACCCCCCAATCACCCTGCCACTCCACCCTCCAATCACCTCGCCACCCCGCCACCCCGCCACCCCACCCCCCAATCACCCCGCCACCCCACCCCCCAATCACCCCGCCACCCCACCCAGTCAGTCACCCCGTCATCCCAGTCAGTCACCCCGCCACCCCGCCACCCCACCCAGTCACCCCATCAACCCAGTCAGTCACCCCGTCACCCCAGTCAGTCACCCAGTCACCCCGTCACATCAGTCAGTCACCCCATCACCCCAGTCAGTCACCCCATCACCAAAGTCAGTCACCCCAGTCAGTCAGTCAGTCAGTCACCCCAGTAAGTCACCCTGTCACCCCAATAAGTCACCCCATCACCCCAGACAGTCACCCCGTCACCCCAGTCAGTTAGTCACCCCCCCCAGTCAGTCAGTCACCCAGTCACCACCCCCGCACCAGTCAGTCACCCAGTCACAACCCCCGACCCAGTCAGTCACCCCCGCCCCAGTCAGTCACCCCCCCGCCCCAGTCAGTCACCCAGTCACCACCCCTGCCCCAGTCAGTCACCCCCGCCCCAGTCAGTCACCCCGCCCCAGTCAGTCACCCCGCCCCAGTCAGTCACCACCCCCGCACCAGTCAGTCACCACCCCCGCACCAGTCAGTCACCACCCCCGCCCCAGTCAGTCACCACCCCCGCCCCAGTCAGTCACCACCCCCGCCCCAGTCAGTCACCACCCCCGCCCCAGTCAGTCACCACCTCCGCCCCAGTCAGTCACCCTTGCCCCAGTCACCACCCCGCCCCAGTCAGTCACCCCCGCCCCAGTCAGTCACCCCCACCCCAGTCAGTCACCCCCCGCCCCAGTCAGTCACCCCCGCCCCAGTCAGTCACCCCCGCCCCAGTCAGTCACCCAACCTCTCTCTCTGTGTATCACCCACACTTTGTGTGTGTCACCCACCATTTCTCCCCTCTGTGTCTCCCACCTCTGTCTCTCCACTCTCTCTCCCCCTCCCACATTCTCTCTCCCCCCCACACTCTCTCTCTCCCCCCCCACACTCTCTCTCCCCCCCCCACACTCTCTCTCTCCCCCCCACTCTCTCTCTCACCCCCACACTCTCTCTCTCCCCCACACTCTCTCTCTCCCCCACACTCTCTCTCTCCCCCACACTCTCTCTCTCCCCCACACTCTCTCTCTCCCCCACACTCTCTCTCCCTCTCCCCCACACTCTCTCTCCTCTCCCCCACACTCTCTCCCTCTCCCCCACACTCTCTCTCCCTCTCCCCCACACTCTCTCCCTCTGCCCCACACTCTCTCTCCCTCTGCCCCACACTCTCTCTCCCTCTCCCCCACACTCTCTCTCCCTCTCCCCCACACTCTCTCTCCCTCTCCCCCACACTCTCTCTCCCTCTCCCCCACACTCTCTCTCCCTCTCCCCCACACTCTCTCTCCCCCACACTCTCTCTCTCCCCCACACTCTCTCTCTCCCCCACACTCTCTCTCCCCCCCCCACACTCTCTCTCTCCCCCCCACACTCTCTCTCCCCCACACTCTCTCTCCCCCACACTCTCTCTCTCCCCCCACTCTCTCTCTCCCCCACACTCTCTCTCTCCCCCCCCACTCTCTCTCTCCCCCCCCACACTCTCTCTCCCCCCCACACTCTCTCTCTCCCCCCCACACTCTCTCTCTCCCCCCACACTCTCTCTCTCCCCCCCACACTCTCCTCTTCCCCACACTCTCTCTCTCCCCCACACTCTCTCTCTCTCCCCCACACTCTCTCTCTCCCTCTCCCCCACACTCTCTCACTCTCCCCTACACTCTCTCTCTCCCCCACTCTCTCTCCCCCACACTCTCTCTCCCCCACACTCTCTCTCCCCCACACTCTCTCCCCCCACACTCTCTCCCCCCACACTCTCTCTCTCCCCCACACTCTCTCTCTCTCCCCCACACTCTTTCTCTCTCCCCCACACTCTTTCTCCCTCTCCCCCACACTCTCTCTCCCTCTCCCCCACACTCTCTCTCCCTCTCCCCCACACACTCTCTCCCCTCTCCCCCACACTCTCTCTCCCTCTCCCCCACACTCTCTCTCCCTCTCCCCCACACTCTCTCTCCCTCTCCCCCACACTCTCTCTCCCTCTCCCCCACACTCTCTCTCTCCCCCACACTCTCTCTCTCCCCCACACTCTCTCTCTCTCTCCCCCACACTCTCTCTCTCCCCCACACTCTCTCTCTCCCCCACACTCTCTCTCTCTCTCCCCCACACTCTCTCTCTCTCTCCCCCACACTCTCTCTCTCTCTCCCCCCACACTCTCTCTCTCCTCTCCCCCACACTCTCTCTCTCTCTGCCCCACACTCTTTCTCTCTCCCCCACACTCTTTCTCTCTCCCCCACACTCTTTCTCTCTCCCCCACACTCTTTCTCTCTCCCCCACACTCTTTCTCTCTCCCCCACACTCTTTCTCTCTCCCCCACACTCTTTCTCTCTCCCCCACACTCTTTCTCTCCCCCCCACACTCTCTCTCTCCTCCACACTCTCTCTCTCCCCCACACTCTCTCTCTCCCCCACACTCTCTCTCTCCCCCACACTCTCTCTCTCCCCCACACTCTCTCTCTCCCCCACACTCTCTCTCTCTCCCCCACACTCTCTCCCCCACACTCTCTCTCTCCCCCACACTCTCTCCCCCACACTCTCTCCTCCCCTACACTCTCTCTCTCTCCCCCACACTCTCTCCCCCCACACTCTCTCTCTCCCCCCACACTCTCTCTCTCTCCCCACACTCTCTCTCTTTCCCCCCGCCCCACTCTCTCTCTTTCCCCCCGCCCCTCTCTCCTCTCTCTCTCTCTCTCCCCACACTCTCTCTCTCCCCACACTCTCTCTCTCCCCACACTCTCTCTCCCCCACACTCTCTCTCTCTCTCTCTCTCTCCCCCACACTCTCTCTCTCCCCACACTCTCTCCTCTCTCCCCCACACTCTCTCTCTCTCCTCCACACTCTCTCTCTCTCCCCCACACTCTCTCTCTCCCCCACACTCTCTCTCTCCCCCACACTCTCTCTCTTCCGCCCCCCACTCTCTCTCTTTCCCCCCGCCCCACTCTCTCTCTTTCCCCCCGCCCCACTCTCTCTCTTCCCCCCCCGCCCCACTCTCTCTCTTCCCCCCACCCCACTCTCTCTCTCTCCCCACACTCTCTCTCTCTCCCCACACTCTCTCTCTCTCCCCACACTCTCTCTCTCCCCCATACTCTCTCTCTCTCCCCCACACTCTCTCTTCTTCCCCCCCCCCACTCTCTTTCCCCCCGCCCCACTCTCTCTCTTTCCCCCCGCCCCACTCTCTCTCTTTCCCCCCGCCCCACTCTCTCTCTCTCCCCACACTCTCTCTCTCTCCCCACACTCTCTCTCTCTCCCCACACTCTCTCTCTCTCCCCACACTCTCTCTCTCTCCCACACTCCTCTCTCTCTCCCCCCACACTCTCTCTCTCTGCCCCCACTCTCTCTCTCTCTCTCCCCACTCTCTCTCTCTCCCCACACACTCTCTCTCTCTCCCCACACACTCTTTCTCTCTCCCCACATACTCTCTCTCTCTCCCCACACACTCTCTCTCTCTCCCCACACACTCTCTCTCTCCCCCCACACTCTCTCTCTCCCCCCACACTCTCTCTCTCCCCCCACACTCTCTCTCTCCCCCCACACTCTCTCTCTACCCACTCTCTCTCTCTCTCTCCCCCCACACTCTCTCTCTCTCTCTCCCCACACTCTCTCTCTCTCTCTCCCCACACTCTCTCTCTCTCTCTCCCCACACTCTCTCTCTCTCCCCACTCTCTCTCTCTCCCCCACACTCTCTCTCTCTCTCTCTCTCTCCCCCACACTCTCTCTCTCTCTCTCTCCCCACTCTCTCTCTCTCCCCCACACTCTCTCTCTCTCTCTCTCCCCCACACTCTCTCTCTCCCCCACACTCCTCTCTCCCCCACACTCTCTCTCTCCCCCCACACTCTCTCTCTACCCACTCTCTCTCTCTCCCCCACACTCTCTCTCTCCCCCACACTCTCTCTCTCTCTCCCCCCCCCCCCACCACACTCTCTCTCTCTCTCACCCACACTCTCTCTCTCTCTCCCCCACACTCTCTCTCTCTCTCCCCACACTCTCTCTCTCTCTCTCTCCCCCACACTCTCTCTCTCCCCCCACAATCTCTCTCTCTCCCCACACTCTCTCTCTCCCCCCCCCCCCCCACACTCTCTCTCTCTCTCTCCCCACACTCTCTCTCTCTCTCCCCCACACTCTCTCTCTCTCTCTCCCCACACTCTCTCTCTCTTTCTCCCCCACACTCTCTCTCTCCCCCACACTCTCTCTCTCTCCCCCACACTCTCTCTCTCTCCCCCACACTCTCTCTCTCCCCCCACACTCTCTCTCTCCCCCCACACTCTCTCTCTCTCTCCCCCACACTCTCTCTCCCTCTCCACCACACTCTCTCTCTCTCCCCCACACTCTCTCTCTCTCCCCACACTCTCTCTCTCTCTCTCTCGCCACACTCTCTCTCCCCTCTCTCCCCACACTCTCTCTCTCTCTCCCCCCCCACACTCTCTCTCTCTCTCTTCCCCCACACTCTCTCTCTCTCTCCCCCACACTCTCTCTCTCCCCACACTCTCTCTCTCTCTCCCCCACACACTCTCTCTCTCTCCCCCCACACTCTCTCTCTCTCTCTCCCCCACACTCTCTCTCTCTCTCTCCCCACACTCTCTCTCTCTCTCTCTCCCCCCACACTCTCTCTCTCCCCTACACTCTCTCTCTCCCCTACACTCTCTCTCTCTCTCTCTCCCCCACACTCTCTCTCCCTCTCCACCACACTCTCTCCCTCTCCCCCACACTCTCTCTCCCTCTCCCCACACTCTCTCTCTCTCTCCCCACACTCTCTCTCTCTCTCCCCCCCCACACTCTCTCTCTCTCTCTCTCTCCCCACACTCTCTCTCTCTCCCCCACAACTCTCTCTCTCCCCCACACTCACTCTCTCTCCCCCCACACACTCTCCCCCACACCCCCCCCCACACTCTCTCTCTCCCCTACACTCTCTCTCTCTCCCCCACACTCTCTCTCCCTCTCCACCACACTCTCATCTCCCTCTCCCCCACACTCTCTCTCCCTCTCCCCCACACTCTCTCTCACTGCCCCACACCTCACTCTCTGCCCCACACTCTCACTCTCTCCCCCACACTCTCTCTCTCTCCCCCCACACTCTCTCTCTCTCCCCCACACTCTTCTCTCTCCCCCACACTCTTCTCTCTCCCCCCACACTCTCTCTGTCCCTCTCCCCCACACTCTCTCTGTCCCTCTCCCCCACACTCTCTCTCCCTCTCTCCCCCACACTCTCTCTCCCTCTCCCCCCACACTCTCTCTCCCTCTCCCCCCCACACTCTCTCACTCTCTCCCCCACACTCTCTCTCCCTCTCCCCCACACTCTCTCTCTCTCTCTCCCCCACACTCTCTCTCTCTCTCCCCCACACTCTCTCTCTCCCCCACACTCTCTCTCTCTCTCCCCCACACTCTCTCTCTCTCTCTGCCCCACACTCTCTCTCTCTCTCCCCCACACTCTTTCTCTCTCCCCCACACTCTTCTCTCTCCCCCACACTCTTCTCTCTCCCCCACACTCTTTCTCTCTCCCCCACACTCTTTCTCTCTCCCCCACACTGTCTCTCTCTCCCCACACTCTCTCTCTCCCCCACACTCTCTCTCTCTCCCCACACTCTCTCTCTCTCTCTCCCCCACACTCTCTCTCTCTCTCCCCCACACTCTCTCTCTCCCCCACACTCTCTCCCTCTCCCCCACACTCTCTCTCCCTCTCCCCCACACTCTCTCTCCCTCTCCCCCACACTCTCTCTCCTCTCCCCCACACTCTCTCTCTCTCCCCCACACTCTCTCTCTCTCCCCCACACTCTCTCTCTCTCTCCCACACTCTCTCTCTCTCCCCCACACTCTCTCTCTCCCCCACACTCTTCTCTCTCCCCCACACTCTTTCTCTCTCCCCCACACTCTCTCTCTCCCTCTCCCCCACACTCTCTCTCCCTCTCCCCCACACTCTCTCTCTCTCTCCCCCACACTCTCTCTCCCTCTCCCCCACACTCTCTCTCTCTCTCTCCCCCACACTCTCTCTCTCTCTCCCCCAACACTCTCTCTCTCCCCCACACTCTCTCTCTCTCTCCCCCACACTCTCTCTCTCTCTCTGCCCCCACACTCTCTCTCTCTCTCCCCCCACACTCTCTCTCCCTCTCCCCCACACTCTCTCTCTCTCCCCACACACTCTCTCTCTCTCCCCCACACTCTCTCTCTCTCTCCACACTCTCTCTCTCTCCCCCACACTCTCTCTCTCTCCCCCACACTCTTCTCTCTCCCCCACACTCTTTCTCTCTCCCCCACACTCTCTCTCTCCCACTCCCCCACACTCTCTCTCCCTCTCCCCCACACTCTCTCTCTCTCTCCCCCACACTCCTCTCTCCCCTCTCCCCCACACTCTCTCTCTCATCTCTCCCCCACACTCTCTCTCTCTCTCCCCCACACTCTCTCTCTCCCCCACACTCTCTCTCTCTCTCCCCCACACTCTCTCTCTCTCTCTGCCCCACACTCTCTCTCTCTCTCCCCCACACTCTTCTCTCTCCCCCACACTCTTTCTCTCTCCCCCACACTCTTTCTCTCTCCCCCCACACTCTTTCTCTCTCCCCCACACTCTTTCTCTCTCCCCCACACTGTCTCTCTCTCCCCCACACTCTCTCTCTCTCCCCCCACACTCTCTCTCTCTCCCCCACACTCTCTCTCACTCTCCCCCACACTCTCTCTCTCCCCCCACACTCTCTCTCTCCCCCACACTCTCTCCCTCTCCCCCACACTCTCTCTCCCCTCCCCCCACACTCTCACTCCCTCTCCCCCCACACTCTCTCCCCCTCTCCCCACACTCCCTCTCTCTCACCCCCCACACTCTCTCTCTCTCCCCCACACTCTCTCTCTCTCTCCCACACTCTCTCTCTCTCCCCCACACTCTCTCTCTCTCCCCCACACTCTCTCTCCTCCCCCACACTCTCTCTCTCTCCCCCACACTCTTCTCTCTCCCCCACACTCTTCTCCTCTCCCCCACACTCTCTCTGTCCCTCTCCCCCACACTCTCTCTTCCCTCTCCCCCACACTCTCTCTCCCTCTCCCCCACACTCTCTCTCCTCTCCCCCACACTCTCTCTCCCTCTCCCCCACACTCTCTCTCTCTCCCCCACACTCTCTCCCTCTCCCCCACACTCTCTCTCTCTCTCTCCCCACACTCTCTCTCTCTCTCCCCCCACACTCTCTCTCTCCCCCACACTCTCTCTCTCTCTCCCCCACACTCTCTCTCTCTCTCTGCCCCACACTCTCTCTCTCTCTCCCCCACACTCTTTCTCTCTCCCCCACACTCTTCTCTCTCCCCCACACTCTTTCTCTCTCCCCCACACTCTTTCTCTCTCCCCCACACTCTTTCTCTCTCCCCCACACTGTCTCTCTCTCCCCCACACTCTCTCTCTCTCCCCCACACTCTCTCTCTCTCCCCCACACTCTCTCTCTCTCTCCCCCACACTCTCTCTCTCCCCCACACTCTCTCTCTCCCCCACACTCTCTCCCTCTCCCCCACACTCTCTCTCCCTCTCCCCCACACTCTCTCTCCCTCTCCCCCACACTCTCTCTCCCTCTCCCCCACACTCTCTCTCTCTCCCCCACACTCTCTCTCTCTCCCCCACACTCTCTCTCTCTCTCCCACACTCTCTCTCTCTCCCCCACACTCTCTCTCTCTCCCCCACACTCTTTCTCTCTCCCCCACACTCTTTCTCTCTCCCCCACACTCTCTCTCTCCCTCTCCCCCACACTCTCTCTCCCTCTCCCCCACACTCTCTCTCCCTCTCCCCCACACTCTCTCTCCCTCTCCCCCACACTCTCTCTCTCTCCCCCACACTCTCTCTCTCCCCCACACTCTCTCTCTCCCCCACACTCTCTCTCTCTCCCCCACACTCTCTCTCTCTCTCTCCCCCACACTCTCTCTCTCTCTCCCCCACACTCTCTCTCTCTCTCCCCCACACTCTCTCTCTCTCCCCACACTCTCTCTCCCCGCCCCACACTCTCTCTCTCGCCACACTCTCTCCTCCCCACACTCTCTCTCTCCCCCACACTCTCGCTCTCTGTCACTCACACTCTGGATCTTGATCTCTTATTTACCCTATATATCATAACTGCCCTATACTACACCGAAATCTTAACTACCCTATACTGCTTTCTTCAGATCTGGCTCAAGCTTCACACGGAAGACATCGGAACACCCCCCCCCCCCCTAACCCAGAAGACAGGTAGGGAACACCTCCCCAATGTATAACATTGTGGGAATGAGCGTACCTGGACACTCTCTCTCTCTCCCCCACTCTCTCTCTCTCCCCCACACTCTCTCTCTCTCCCCCACACTC